>NC_086009.1:14037500-14225000 GCF_030014385.1 Trichomycterus rosablanca | reverse complement strand
AGACAGAAAGAAATGACAAATACTCCAGCTGGGCATCAACACATCAATGGTGTAGTACATTACAGTGGTCCTATGGGGGTCCTTTTTAATAAATAAAATGAAATATAGCGAGGTGACAAAACCTACTGAGCTCTCTATATAGATGCATTTAACGTTCTCCTACTCGCTCCTGAGAAGAAGACCTTAACATGCTGCCTACTGAGTGAGGGCAATCCCAGCATTCTGTGCGGTACAACTTTTCTCGCCAAAGATTTCAAATATGGTGGACGAATGTGGAGCAATGAACGGAGTTCTTTTTAAATGTAAATAAATTCCTCTTGATTTTGTATTTGTATAAAGGTGTACAAGTGTAATTGTCAGTGACTGGGGAATTGTCGCCTCAGCCCGAGGCTAACTGTGTTAGCTTAGTAAGAGAAAACTGCAGTGACATAATCGCTGTCTAAGTAGAATGTCCAAATAATCTGCTTTATAAGTGGTAGGCAGTAGGTAGCAAGGCAGCTCACTAGGTTTTCGGACAGACCCAAAGTGTACAGAGCAATAATTAAACACCCACAGAGTTTATCTGTGTGGTAGGTGTGGCTTAAAAAGTGATCAATGAACATACACATCAGTTGAGTGTACCTAATAAAGTGCTCAGTGAGTACAGGTGTACTAGTGAACATCGTTTCGTTATTTCATTGTCAGCATTTTGTTTTATTTGCAAATCATTGACAATTCCCCTGTTGCAAGTCGAGAATTGTACCACATACAGAGGGAATGCCCCACCACTAGAGGCGCCTCATCCAGACAGTAGACATCACCATTGATCAAATCCCTCAGGTATTTTTGGTTAACCTGCCAGTTCGATAGCACCACCTGGGATTCAAACCCAAAAGCTCAAGGTTTCAGCATTACACCACTGCACCACCCAAGAAGTTTAGTTCAATCCTGAAATGGACACACGCTTATCTGATCGTGTCTGTTCACTGTTCACCTCAGCGTTTGGTGAACTTCCTGAATCATGTGATACAGACTAGATTGCGCAAGAGCTGCTGCTTTCATCTACTGCGAGAACAAACAGGAAGTCGTTCACCTGTCACGGGAAGATTTATACCTCATGCCGCATGTACAGAAGTGAAAACACATAAAAAAATTAAAGTAAATAATAAAAAAAAAAGAAACCAAAGACTTATTCATCGAATCTTGAAATTAAAAGTAGATAAGTGGCTTTACATCTGATTCCTGAGACTTGGTAGTCATACAGAATTAAAACAAGCACTTTGTTGGTAGGGTACGTTGTTCAAAAAAGGCCTTCAAGCATCGTAAACTAGGCTGAAATATCTCAACAAGCTGCACATTATTCCACGCTAAAACTTTAATGGTTTACTTTTTAATGCTTTGAGAAATAGACACCAGTCGTTGTAACACACGTCGTAACAGTTTTAAAACCTGCAGACGTTTCTACACAGGATGGATAAACGGCTTTCTTTTAGTGCATAATAGTGTTTCAGGTTGCACTATGATGCAGCGGCGGGCTGTGTTAAGTGCCAACGATTTTCCTAAGTTCTAGAACCCATTCGGCTATGTTTCACAGTGAATTATGGTTTCTCATGCAATGCTATGTTAGAGCTTGAAGGTCACACACATACTGCCTTGTTTTACCCAAACTGAGATTCTCAGCATTCCCTGGATCTTTTCTCAATATCATGTAGGGTAGCGGTTTGCGGTTTTATATAAAATGTGGTTATATCAGCTATTGTTGAGTGGCGGTTCTTGATGCAGTGCCGTCTAAGGAATTGAAGATCACGGGCGTTCAGCTTAAGCTTGCGTCCTTGGCCTTCACGCACTGAAATTCCTCCCGATTCCTTGAATGGTTTAATGATATTATGCACTGTAGAGGGAGAAATATGCAAATCCCTTCCAATCTTTCTTTGAGCTTCATTGTTTTTAAACATTTCTAACACATTTGTTGACAAACTGGAGATCATCTTTGCTCATCAAAGACTCAGCCTTTCCTGGATGCTGCTTTTGTACAAAACCATGATTACAATCACCTGTTGAGAAGTTTCTGGGTTCGATCCCCAGGTGTGGGTGCTCCGGTTTCCTCCCACAGTCCAAAGACATGCAAGTGAGGTGAATTGGAGACACTAAATTGTCCATGACTGTGTTCGATATAACTTTGTGAACTGATGAATCTTGTGTAATCCCCAGTTTCTGTCATGAATGTAACCGAAGTGTAAAACATGACGTTAAAATCCTAATAAACATACAATCACCTGTTGACATCACCTGTTTGGAATCACATCATTATTTAGTTTTCTCACCTCATTACTAGCCCTAAATTGCCGCCGTCCCAACTTTTTTGGAATGTGTTGCAGGCCTGAAATGTAGGAATGTATGTTTATTAACATAAAATGAAGTTGACTAGACAAAACATGAAATCTTGGGTTCAAACTGTCTTCAATCAAATAATCAAATAAAAGTCAAAGTAAATGTAAGAAACACTGTGTTTTTATTTTATTTGCATTTTCCATACTGTCCCAACTTTTTCTGATTTGGGGTTGTAATTATGATACTCTCATCTCTTACCAGTTCACCTGCTTACTCTTATTCTGCCCTTGTTGAACATTATGTAACATTGTGTATGTTGCAGGCAGCAAATTCAAAATGTGTTAATATTTCCAAAATACAATGGTCACTAAACAAAAATCATTTCTTGAGAATGACCACATCGCAGATTTTTGTTCGTATTCAATTTATGACCCAGCATTTCTTGAAATATTTACATTTACATGTAATTAAATGTATTTTTTATCCAAAGCGACTTACACAATGAGCAATTGAGGGTTAAGGGCCTTGCTTAGGGACCCAACAGTGGCAACTTGGTGGTGGCGGGGCTTGAACCGGCAACCTTCTGCTTACTAGTCCAGTACCTTAACCACTGAGCTATCACTGGCTTTGCAGATTAATATCTGTATTTACCTTTGCAGGGTCGGGGTGTTGGAGGAGGACTTCACCTGTCTGGGGATCATGTGCGCCATTTTCTTCTTCCCCCTGGGCATTCTGTTCTGTCTGGCACTGCGGCAGAGGCGCTGTCCCAATTGCGGAGCTACTTTCAGCTAGATGGACCAAACTGCTGCCACCGCTCGTGGCCTAACGACCATCGAATTTCTCCATTTCTTTCTCATTTTAAATCCATGTTTTACTTAAGTATGTTAATATACATCATTGCACAGCTTATTTACTATGATAATTCAGATCACAATGTAGAGTGACCATAGGGTTTATTCATTGTTTCCCCACAAGCTAGAAATGTACAGGTTAGTTCAGAGGATGGTTTAAATGTAACATGCATATACAGCTGATGTGATCACACGTGCCTTTACGACGGCAGCGATTTGAACTCTGCGCTAATCGAAGAGACTTGCGAACCGGCGATAGACGACGATCAAGCATTTAACTCCTATTGCCTCGATCAAACGAAATCATTTCGATTACGACCTTGCTGCTTTGTGTCATGTCCATGTACCACAGCTTTCCTCATTGTTTATGTAATGATATGAATTTTCTGTGTAATGTTGTGCTGCCTGCTGCTTCGCTCGTGCACGGTTGGGCATCATTACCAGATCCCATCAGCCAGTTCCCTGGACTAAACATGTCCCTTTTTTCATCCACCCTTAAAAAACTACCTGAGCGTGTTTCTAGAAGACCAAACAGCTTCCTTTACAGGCTTGTTTTAGTGAGGCGTCACTTTACCATCAATACACACTGTGCTGTAGATGTCAGATGTTTGAAAATGAAAATGGGGTGTCTCATGGGAAGTGGCATTGAGATTCTCAGATGTCTCCCATTTTAGCGTAGCCAATTTGTCTTCCGCTGCTGGGGGATCCCTGACTGCAGTCGAGGTGGGTATATTGCTGCTCACGCCTCCTCCGACCCATGTGCAGCCCTTAGAGGAACGCTTTTTCACCCGTGCACTCTGCACATGCACCTCTCTATCTGCTGATCAGGGTCCTTACACAGCGTTTGAAGACCCCACCCACGTAGTCCGGTCATCCCGCCCTAGCAGAAACGTATAATCCCTGCTAGATGGCGCCCAGTTTCGAACCGAGGAGTTCAGAATCTCGGCGCTGGTGTCCTAGCGGAATATCCCTGCTGTCCCGCCTGGGCGCATTGATACAGATCGTTTTGATACAGAGGGATATAGATGCATTTCTTTTTAATAAGCCAGGACCACAAGTTACAATACTGATTTGAAGGTACTTTGGTTATTACCCACAGCTAAAAAAAATTATATTTATAGCCCAAAGATTAAAGAAAAAACACGCCTAGTGCTGGGATTTCGAATACATCGTATCGGATCTCAGCTCTGCCCTCCGCCTGGGCTGGGAGACCACATGAACAATGATTGGCTGTTGTTCATATAGGGGTGGGACGAGCCGGACCAGGCTTCCTCATTACTGGTGCAAGTACGACCTCTGCTGGCTGCGCAGAGTTGGGAATAATGCTGATCAGGGTGTGGCTCTCCGTACACGAGACTGATCCGCATATGAACTCGCCTCGTAAGGGTGAAAAGAGGCACTCGGTACTGCACATGTGTCGGAGGGGGCGTGTGTCAGTTGCGAAGCTCCTCGGTAGTATCGGTAGAGGTGAAGCGTAACGCAGTCAGGGTAATTTGATACGACTAGATTAGGGGAGAAAATTAGGGGGAATTTGGAATGCTAATGTTTAGACCTTATTTTTACGCAATAGTTTGGTCTTGCACGCAATTAACGTTCCAGTTCATCCCACCGGTGCTCAGTGGGGATTAAGATCAGGGCCCTGTGCACCAAACTTCTCAAACCATGTCCTCAGGTTCACACTAAACAGCCTCCCACACTGTTGCCACATAGCTGACAGCATGACATACACCTGTTAGCAATGAACGTGGCTGAAACATTTGAACTCGCTAATTAAAAGTGGTGTCTACATACTTTTGAAACCCCTCTTTTTCTCAGATTTTCCCTTAATTTTCTTCCCCAATCTAGTCATATACAATTACCCTGATTGTGTTATGCTTCACCTCTACCGATACAACCCTCCACTGCTGACTGAGGAGCTTCGCAACTGACACACGCCCCCTCCGACACGTATGCAGTACCGACTGCATCTTTTCACCTGCACAAGACAAGTTCACATGTGGATCAGCTTTGTGCACGGAGAGCCACACCCTGATCAACATTATTCCCCAACTGAATTCTAGCAGAGGTCATAATTGCACCAGTTATGAGGAACCCTGGTCCAGCTTGTCTTACCCTACGAACAACAGCCAATCCTTGTTTATGTAGACGCCCAGCCAGATGGCAGAGCTGAGATTCGATACAATGTATTCCAAATCCCAGCTCTGGTGTGCTAGCGTATTTTACCACCAACTGAGCGGCCTTTTTATGTTTTTTAATTCGTTTAATGTATTCATGTATTCATTTTCCCAAACTGACACGAGAGACACAACCATCGTTCCTGTGCCAACGAAAGACAATCAGATGAATGTGTACGTTTTTTTTTTTTTCTCTTGCTCACCTTTACTGTAGAATATATTATATAATAATAATATGTACGTGCTGCAATTATTTTACGATGTAATTAAGAATCAGGGGTAATCGCTTTCTCTGCATGTATGATCAGACTTTTTATAAAAAGGAATCCTGTAAATAAAATTCTACATACTGTGTCGAGTCCTCAGTGGAATCATTTTCTAGTAAACCTGCCCAGTGTAGCAGTTTTTTTTTTCTCTTTTTTTATGTAGTTTTTATGTATTGTTTACCGAAACAAAGTTCAAACCATGAGTTAGTCATGAAGGATCTTTGTAAACCAGGGTCTATACAGTATATCAGTAAGTGATCTGTCACACATCAATGCATAATGCTAGTGAATCTATATTTGTACCAGCGGCTGATCTAACACACCGTGTTTGTGTGGTTTGTTTTTAACACATATGATGGCTCCAAAGCTGTATTGCAAATACTGACCATTAGTTGGAAACACTGGCGAAATGTTGAGTGTGTGGCAGGGTAGAGTGTCGATTACACATTCATTTTTGATGCTTGCCTGTTAGTAGCCCAGTAGGAGATAAGTGTGTGACTCTCCCTGTGCGAGACTGGCCTCACGTGCAAATCTACCAAAGTATGGGCACAAATTGGCTACGCCAGGGGGAAAATGCATAACTAAAATACCAAAAAAAAAAAAAAAATATTATATATAATTAAATATATTTTAATTATAAATAATAAAAAAGATATATTTATACTGAATATATAATAGATATTTAAGAAGAAGATATACTTTATTTGTCATATATATGCCATATGGTTGTGCAGTACAATGAAATTCTCTCTTTGCATATCCCAGCTTGTTTGGAAGCTGGGGTCAGCCATCGTACGGCGCCCCTGGAGCAGACAAGGGCCTTGCTCAAGGACCGAACAGTGGCTGCATAGCAAAGTCTGGATTTGAACCTCCAATCTTCCGGTTGACAGCCCAAAGCTCTAGCCACTAGGCTACCACTGGACCATAAATTGTCCCAATTTAAATAGATAAATATAATACATTATAATAAATAATAATTCTAGGTGTAAACCATTAAGTATTATTTTATTTTTTTATACATTTGATCCTTTTTACCCAATTGTGTTATGCTTCCTCTCTACTGATGCTGACCGCCGCCCAGATTGAGGAGAGCGAGACTGTCACACAAGGCGAGTTCATATGCTGATCAGCTTTGTGCACGGAGAGCCACACTCTGTGCGGACGCCATCAGTCAGCCAGCAGTGGTCGTAATTTGCTCAGTTATGAGGTCCCTATTCGGCTTTATCCTACCCTATGAACAACAGCCAGTCGTTGTTCTTGCAGCCGCCCAGCCCAGCTCTGGTGTGCTAGCCTGTTTTACCATTATTATTTAAAATTATTATTTCTAATACAACCTGTTGGAAAAAACACATCATGTTAAACATTTCGTAACGCATTACTTTTGTATTTTGTCTGTAACAAAACAGACAGTCCGAAATCCATCGATTAGAACGCCAGAGGTGCTGCTGAACTGGATGAAATATACCGGATGATATTAAAAAACAATTCAGAAAAATAAATCCAGAAATAAAACATCTTTATTTTATACAGCAGTGATCCACAGGGCATTGGAGAAAATCATATTGATAAAATGAATAAATGGCTTCCCTGAAGCATGAAAATCCAGTCTAGTTAATACCTATTACATGTATTTACAAGATCTCTTTTATTAAAGTGGCTCTCCAAGTGGTTTACTTGTAAAAGGCATATAAACCAAAAATAAACATGTTAAATTAAAGAAACGCACTATCAAGAATATGAAATTAGAGCTTACGTTTAATCCATCATCAGCAGTATAACCTGAAAAGTATGTGCCTCAGTCCTACTTACTTTCATCAACTGTTCCATGGCAAGGTCAAATTCAACGATTATTACAACGTGCTAGGATCCAGTCCGTCCAATAAGTAGAATATGTGCTATCGCTGTGACCTAAATACAATCTTGGAACCTTAAGTAGGCAAGAAGAAAAGAAAAATATATATATATTTATTTATAATCTATTCTATTGGCAGCGCAGTCAAATATCTCTCAGTTCTTTCATTAAAAATAACAATATATTGGCTTTAATAATATACATAAATAAATGCAAGTTTGTGCGATGAGCCAGTGCTGTTCCTTTGTCCAGCTCTAAATCCAAATCCACCGTGGTCTAGAGACGTCCCGGCGAGAAGTCATTTACAGTTAGAGGTCTTTTGCTGCCCACAGCAGGATGGATGTGATTTTTTTTCTGCGATGGAGCAGAGCGGCTGCTGATTGAATCAGACCATAGGAGCTGATCTGTCGTTGGTAACTGTGGGTCGCAGCTTTACCGTAGCGAACGGGTTTCCTCCTCTGTGAAAAGCAAAAATAAAGAAATGATTTTAATAAATCAACTGATCCATGCATATATATATATATATATATATATATACTGTATATAGGCATAACATTATGACCATTGACCGGTGAAGTGAATAACACTGATTATCTCTTCATCACGGCACCTGTTAGTAGGTGGGATATATTAAACAGCAAGTGAACATTTTATCCTTAGAGTTGATGTGTTAGAAGCAGGAAAAATGCACAAGCGTGAGGATTTGAGCGAGTTTGACGAGGGCCAAATTTGTGATGGCACTTGTGGGGTGTTCCTGGTCTGCAGTGGTCAGTATCTATCAAAAGTGGTCCAAGGAAGGAACAGTGGTAAAGCGGTAAACAGGGTCATGGGCGGCCAAGGCTCATTGATGCACGTGGGGAGCGAAGGCTGGCCCGTGTTGTCCGATCCAACAGACGAGTTACTGCTACCAGTTCTGATAGAAAGGTGTCAGAATACACAGTGCATCCTCTTTCAGGAGGATAAAGCGCCCTGCCACAAAGCAAAAATGGTTCAGGAATGGTTTGAGGAGCACAACAATGAGTTTGAGGTGTTGACTTGGCCTCCAAATTCCCCAGATCTCAATCCAACCGAGCGTCTGTGGGATGTGCTGGACAAACAGGTCCGATCCATGGAGGCCCCACCTCACAACTTAGAGGAGTTAAAGGATCTGCTGCTGACATCTTGGTGCCAGATACCACAGCACACCTTCAGGGGTCTAGTGGAGTCGACGGGTCAGGGCTGTTTTGGCAACAAAAAGGGGACCAATATAATATTAGGAAGGTGGTCATAATGTTATGTATTATATGTTATATATATTAGATATATAAATATAGAAATTGATAGATGTAGTTGGAGTAATAAAGCAATGGAATGGGTGGGTGTGTAAAGCATCATTCCTGTCATAGTTGTTGGATTACATTTTTATATGAATCATCAATCTGTGACACCTGCAAACATTCTGCATGTTAGATAAGGGTAGGCAGCTGCATTAACACATTAACACTGGCTGTTAGTTAAAACGAATAAATGAATAACTGACCAAAGGAATCATTTATTTTGCCTGTTATATAACAATGAAACGAGTGAACCCTCACTTTGGTCTTAAAATGGTATTCTACTTTAAAGACTTTAATTTCATGATTGCATACTCACTCCAAGAATGGTGGCTTTGAAATTCCATTGGACTGGGAAACCTATGAGGAACAGATTAGACACATAAGACACCTATTTCACGTTATTTTTTTTGGACTGGAATAACTATGTGAACATCTGGAAATTAAACAAACACAGCATTTATTTATTTAATCTGGCATACTTTAATAGTCAGGCATTGGTATAGAATGAAATATTTCTGTTTGCCAGTGTAAACTTTAACAATAAGACTAAACTGTCTGCCTTTAGCATGTTCAGTTCCTATATATAGATATTTTTTAGAGCAAAAATGCCCATCCCATACAAGCCCTCATTAAAGCTCTTGTGCTCGTTGACAGACATGTGAAATTCCACATTAAGCAGCACTTTCTTTTGCACCGATTCAGGAGCCTGGATAAGAGAAAACCCACAAAAAACAAAGCGTCGTCAAGATCTGAGGGTAAGGTGTACATTCTGTAAAGCTGGTCCGACTGGTCGAATGGGTAAATCTGGAAACAATTTTACGCAGACACGGACTGAACCACAGGCTGGAATCCTGCAGTTCTGGAAAGGCTTGTCAACATTGCATCGAATGTAGTTAAATGCACCCAGTTTATTGTGTACTTTCATTATAGGGAAAGTAAAAGAGCTTTTTTGTACCTAAGGCTGGCAACAGTATGTGGGCAGATATGTTTCCCACATAATAACCACGTATGGTCAAGTGTAGTTTTCCTAACAAGACAATAGAATGACATTTAACTGTAGTGAAAATAATGATAATAATAACAATTAAAGTCATTTGTTTTCATTTAATCAACTGCGGTACATTGCCGAGTGGTGCATTTACACACTCTCTCCGCTAGATGGCACTTGCAGCCAACTGTGCCGAGAATGACCAGTAAACATGAGGCACTTACACTGATCAGCCATACATTTCTACACACTGTATATTTTATCAGCTCCACCTACCATATCTACAATTACTGACTGTAGTCCATCTGTTTCTGCTTTCACCCTGTTCTTCAATGGTCAGGACCCCCACAGAGCAGGTATTATTTGGGTGATGGATCATTTCTCAGCACTGCAGTGACACTGAGATGGTGGTGGTGTGTTAGTGTGTGTTGTGCTGGTATGAATGGATCAGACACAGCAGCGCTGCTGGAGTTTTTAAACACCTCACTGTCACTGCTGGATTGAGAATAGTCCACCAACCAAAAACATCCAGCCAACAGCTCCCCACAGGCAGCGTCCTGTGACCACTAAGAAGGTCTAGAAACTGACCGACTCGAACAGCAGCAATAGATGAGCGATCGTCTCTGATTTTACATCTACAAGGTGGATCAACTAGGTAGGAGTGTCTAATAGAGTGGACAGTGAGTGGACACGGTATTTACAAACTCCAGCAGCGCTGCTGTGTCTGATCCACTCATACCAGCACAACACACACTAACACACCACCACCATGTCAGTGTCACTGCAGTGCTGAGGATGATCCACCACCTAAATAATACCTGATCTGTGGGGGTCCTGGGAGAGTCCTGACCATTGAAGAACAGGATGAAAGCAGGCTAAAAAGTTATGTAGAGAAACAGATGGACTACAGTCAGTAATTGTAGAACTACAATATGGTAAGTGATAAAATGGACAATGAGTGTAGAAATAAGGAGGTGGTTTTAATGTTATGGCTGATCAGTGTAAGTGCTTCATGTTCACAGGTTAATTTGCACTATGAGACGGTCCAAGTCATAGCCGTACACCTTTCTAACATCTGTACAGTACTATCCGTATCAGTCAGGCAGCTGCATTTAACATCGATGGTCAAGTCATAAGTTAGCAGCTGTCAAAGTCATCACAAATTCCTCGTTGGCCGAGGATACCCGGGAGGATGACGCATGCCTTTTCCGAAGCGACTGAAGCCTTGGTGTATTAGGAAGGCGGTTTGCGTAGAAATGACACAACACCAGAACCATACTTGACGCTGCTGATGTTCTTGTGACGTGGCATCTCTGCTTACAGGCATGCCAGCCCAGTTTTCCCAGTTTTACGTCGACAGCCAAGCCCTGCATGAGTAATTACACGAAGCAAGCCTAGCAAGTCGAGCCTCAGCTGGAAGGGTAGGTGTTGGCCAACAGTCCCCAACAATGTTGCAGCAGATTCTTCATTTTGTGATGTCATAAAAAACAAACTGACACGCACATTAACCCTTTGATGCACAACCTGGGTCAAAAGTGACCCAACTGAGTTTTTATTTTCTACATCTTTGCAATAAATTAATTTCGTCATTCAAGCTTCCATGAATCAACTTGTTTTTGATCATCACAAATCCTTATTTCAGTTTTATATTTTTTGCTTTTTTAATAAAAATCATTTTTGTATCACTACCCTCCTAATGCACAACATGGGTCAAAAATGACCCTTATGTATTTACTATGGAATTTGACAGAAACTACTGACATTTGTAAGTGTTTGTAGTCAAAAACATATTTACTGATCTTTTGAAAGACAACCAAAGATTAGGCTCTTGAATCTTGAACATGTCCAATACTATTTGCTTGCTAGCTGTTTACATTTTCTAGTATAGATAGCTTTTATTAGCTAAGACATCAAATACATGAATAACTGACAAGTGTGCACATGAAAATATTCTTGAATAGATGAATATGGGTCATTTTTGACCCATGTTATGCATTAGAAGGGGTTTGCTTAGCTTGTGCATCAAAGGGTTACGTGTGTATTATAATCCTGCTTTTTTTTTTTTTATAGTAAAAGCAGGTGATCTTGTTGAATGAGCAGCCCGGTCAGGTATGGAGGTAAGGTTTCAGGTTGAGCTCAGTGTGGAATTCCATCGCCAAGGCTGAGCCGTGACCCAGATGTGGAGGCTCAGGGGCTCACCAAGAATCGAGCGGGCGATTAATATTTCATAGCGAGTTGAAAAGAGTATCCTGTTTCATGGCCTTGTACTGGCAGATTTGACAAAATCAGGGTTGTTTTTAACAAGTATGGTGCAAACAGGTTATTATAAGGATCAAAGCATGTACAGCAACATCAGAGGAGGTTGGATCCCATTTTTCCCCATTCACATGGTTGGAGGGTGGCTTGATGGTGTGGCAGGTAGTGTAAGTGTCATACAGTTTCAACATTACACTTCCCGTCTACTGATGCTGACCTCCACTCTTACTGAGAGCCGCGGCTAACACACGCCCCCTCCGGCACGTGTGCAGTAGCCAACTGCATCTTTTCACCTGCACGAGACGAGTTCATATGCGGATCAGCTCTGCGTACGGAGAGACACACCCTGATCACGTTATCCCTTGACTCTGTGAAGGTGCCAGGAGTGAATCAGCCAGGAGAGGTCGAAATTGCATCAGTTGTGAGAAATCCCCCTCTGGCACCCTCCCTGAACAACGAGCCAATCGTTGTTCGCGTAGGTGCCCAGCCTGCCGAATTCAAGATGTCAGCTCTGGTGTGCTAGCATTTTTTTTAATCACTGTGCCAACTGAGCGCCCTATTTTTTAGGTATGTGTAATAAAGATGCATTTATTTTATTTTATTTATTTATTTTCTGTTTTATTTATGCATTTTCTCCCAATTTAGTGTAGTCAATTAGTCTACCGCTGCCGGGGGATCCCTGATTGCAGTCGAGGTGGGTATATTGCTGCTCACGCCTCCTCCGACCCGCGTGCAGCCCTTAGCGGAACCCTTTTTCAACCAATACATTCTGCACAGGCGCCTCTCTATCTACCAATCGTGGTCCTTACACAGCGTTTGAAGACCCCACCCACATAGTCCGGTCATCCCGCCCTAGCAGAGACGTGTCTGCTGCAGGCACTGCCAATTTTGCCCGGTAGATGGCGCCCAGCCGACCGGTGGCAACAGTGAGTTTCAAACCGAGGAGTTCAGAATCTCGGCGCTGGTGTGCTAGCGGAATATCCGCCCAATAAAACAACTTTTAATTATAATATTAAGATTCTGCCATAAGCGCCATATTAACTTATTCGTATACATCCTGTGACCCCAGATAAAGCCCCACTGTAATAGTATCAACAAATCTGTCGTTTCTTTTCTGAAATATAAAGTAGCTTTTTTAGGGTGTAAAAAAAAAAAAACTGTTAACACGCAGGATCAAAGCCTGCCGTTTTTGCTAATAATTTGCATTTCATGCAAAACTACTCACAGTTTCTTGTGAAAACTAACAGCCTTTTGAACATTTTGCATTTGTTTGAATAACTAGTGTAGGCTAATGCCAATAAGCTGGCCAACTAGAAAGACATGCAACTTGCTCTGTGCAAATTTCACCCTTAAGGTGAGTTTCAGGTGACTAAGTCAAAGAGATCAAAGTTTTAATTAACACCTTATTTTAAATGAAATCAATGTAACCAAATGCCCAAACCTCTATTTTGCTCATGTGTTTCTGGTTTAGCCACACCCATTACTAAGACATGCATAAAAATATACACTGATCAGCCATAACATTAAAACCACCTCCTTGTTTCTACACACATTGTCCATTTTATCAGCTCCACTTACCATATAGAAGCACTTTGTAGTTCTACAATTACTGACTGTTTCTCTGCATGCTTTGTTAGCCCCGCTTTCATGCTGTTCTTTAATGGTCAGGACTCTCCCAGGACCACTACAGAGCAGGTATTATTTAAGTGGTGGGTCAGGTGTGATAGTGTGTGTTGTGCTGGTATGAGTGGATCAGACCCAGCAGTGCTGATTGAGTTTTTAAACACCTCACTGTCACTGCTGGACTGAGAATAGTCCACCAACCAAAAACATCCAGACAACAGCGCCCCGTGGGCAGCGTCCTGTGACCACTGATGAAGGTCTAGAAGATGACCAACTCAAACAGCAGCAATAGATGAGCGATCGTCTCTGACTTTACATCTTCAATGTGGACCAACTAGGTAGAAGTGTCTAATAAAGTGGACAGTGGGTGGACACAGTGTTTAAAAACTCCAGCAGCGCTGCTGTCTGATCCACTCATACCGGCACAACACACACTAACACACCACCACCATGTCAGTGTCACTGCAGTGCTGAGAATGATCCACCACCTAAATAATACCTGCTCTGTAGTGGCCCTGTGGGGGTCCTGACCATTGAAGAACAGAGTGAAAGCAGGCAAAAAAAGTATGTAGAGAAACAGCGAGCGTAGAAACAAGGAGGTGGATTTAATGTTATGGCTGATCAGTGTATGACATGCTTACAAGTAAACAATGTAACGAGTAAAGAGAATCACTGACCGTGTTATCAGATGGAGGCACGTATGTGTGCGTCATGGACCTGGTGGAGTTCCTTCTCATGGGCGAGTCGGTGTAGTCGGGAGGAGGCAGCACCATCGTATCCTCATTGGCATCCTGCTGTACCAGGTTGGCTATGCTCTTACTGCGAAGTGAAGGATTCCCCACAAAAGTGCTACACAGAGACACACCCATCAGTAATAACAGCACACAATATCCCCCCATATATTCAATTCTAACATCAGACATCACTTCACCGATAACTAACTGTGTAGCGTTCAAGTGCCTCACGTTTACTGGTTAATTTGCACTATGATGTGGTCCTAGCAATCCTACGGCAATTCAGTTAGCAATCGCTTAGTCAAAATTATGTCAAAAAGCAGCTAAAAACACGACTCAGGTAACTGAGTTTGAAAACCCCCAACCAATTCTGTAGACGCAGAGGGGGTGTGTCAAAACATGGACGAGAATTTTCTTATTTGAGACCGTATTTGTTCTAGGTTCTAGGTTTACATTCGGCCTCTAAGGTAGGCTGTGCTGTGTATTGTAGCTTCTATTTACTCTATCGTTTAATTTATGAGTGTTATTTAATAACTGCTGTGAAATATGGCATTTTTCTTTAAAATTCCGTGAAATTAAGCACATTTTCCCGTGAATTTAGTAGGGCCCTACCGATAACAATACCGATAGCTATATCGGACAACTGTCAATACAGATTCCCTACAAAAATTCAAACCTCATCTCTGGAAAGAATCACAACGAATTTGTGATTTGTTAATTCTCTTGATGCTAGTCCTCATTCTGCAGGTGTTACAACTCCACCGAGGAGGCATAACATTATGACCACCTTCCTAACTGACTGGTCTCCGGCTATGCAGCCCCATAACCAACAAACTGTGATGCGCTGTGTATTCTGACACCTTTCTATCAAAACCAGCATTAACGTCTTCAGCAGTCTAAGCTACAGTAGCTCGTCTGTTGGATCGGACCACACGTGCATCAGTGAGCCTTGGCAGTCATCGGTTTACCACTGTTCCTTCCTTGGACCACTTCTGATACATACTGACCACTGCAGACCGGGAACACCCCACAAGAGCTGCAGTTTTGGAGATGCTCTGACCCAGTCGTCTGGCCATCACAATTTGGCCCTCGTCAAACTCGCTCAAATCCTCACGCTTGTTCATTTTTCCTGCTTCTAACACCGAGGATCAACTTTGAGGATAAAATGTTCACTTGCTGCCTAATATATCCCACCCACTAACAGGTGCCGTGATGAAGAGATAATCAGTGTTATTCACTTCACTCGTCAGTGGTCTTAACGTTATGCCTGGTCGGTGTATGATTGATTGAAACGGGTATATGGCAGGTATATATATATATATATATATATATATATATATATATATATATATATAGGTGGATTGTAAGGAATTAAATAAAAGTGCATTTTAAGGCATATTAAATTACGACATTCATTTAGAATTGTTTCAGATTTTGTTATTTGTTAATTCTTTAGATGAAGGTGCTAGACTGGCCTGCCTGGAGATAAAATCTGTAGAATCAATTGACTATACAAAAATAGGCAAAACTTACATAATAAATATAAAAGATGATCTAACAATGGTTAACAGGCCTCGGTCCCAATTTTTTTTGTGTGTTGCAGGTATAACATTTTACAATTGTTTATATTTACAAAACACTAGACACTCAACAGACCTCTACTAATTAAAAGCAAATGTAGAAACTGTGTATGTTGAACTGTGTATGTTTTTATTAAACCATCTTTTTTTGAGTTGTCTTTGCTAACCTTTGTGAAGTCAAGCACTACAATAGTCACTTCAGGTATTCTTTCCAGCTTGAGGTCAGTAATTACTGGCTAATATATTCCTAATGTGTCTTTTATTTGACTGTAATTCCTATTTAGGTGCTGTCGAACTGCAGCCCTCTGGAACAATGAGGCCCTAAAGGTCTTCAAACGTAATTAGCTCAAAATAGAGCCTGACCCAGACGTGAGTTTCCTGAAGTTTGAAGAAAAACTGATCGGTATCTGTAGCAATCGGGGGGACGGTGTGTATGAAAAGGAGTGCGCGGGGGAGGTCTGATTACCTGTTATTAACCAGGGGTTCTACATATGGACGGCAGTAGGAGGATGGAAACCAGCCCCTCCTGTGAAGAGAAAACAGAAAAGAACACAGTGTTCAGGTCAGTGTAGTGTACAGAAGCAGTATAATTAAAAAACAAAACACATGTCTGTGACCATTTTGTCCTTAACTGCCCTCAAGCAATGTCTAATGAACAATTTTGAGCCAATAAACTAATAAAACTTGTGTGGTGTATTCTGTATTTTTCCTGCTCTTCTGGTGTTGCTGGTTTAGCACAATATTGTAAAAGTCTGGAACACTTTTCACATAATAACCACTTTTCTCTGCCAGTAATGTTCCTAGTGGGTGTGTCTGTCAAATACAGGCCTTTGATTTATATGGCTCTTTTTTGTACACATAAACAAACCAGTACACACATCAGTAATGCTTATCAGCTGAATCTCTCTAGGGGTGGTCGGGTGGAGCAGCGGTAAATTACACTAGCCCACTACCACTGGGAACTAGTGTTCAGATAGCAGTAGTGCTATCTGTCAATAGGGGATCTACCAACAGATGTGATTGACTATATCTGAATGAGATGAGCTAGGGTTAGGGTTAGAGTGTGCTACTGCATTTGGCCCAGTGATACCAGGAAACAGGACCCATTGCGACCCTGATAAGGATAAAATGGTGATAAAACATGAAAATGCCATCACAATCTTGGCATTTCAGTTATTTTTGCACCTGCTCTGTGCCAGGGATTGAACAATTGGAACACATACATCACATACTTCCCCTCAACCTTCCCGAGATCAAAATAAAGGCTCATCTTACATTAATCCCCCTAAAAACCCTTGGTGACACTCAAACCTTTTGGGATTATGCTTCACGATAAGATAAACCAGCGATTAAACATAGTGGTGGTAGGATGGTGTGGGAATTCTTTGTCTGCATTAGGCCTTGCCATATCTAACAGAAACATACAGTCTGCTCTCTACCAAAAAGTCCTAATGTATAATGTCCTGGCTTATGATTGATTTATTTATTAGGACTTTAACATTATGTTTTACACACTTTGATTATTCATGATAGGACAGGTTCATCAGTTCACAAGTGTAATGTCACACAGTCATGGGCAATTTTGTATCTCCAATTCACCTCGCTTGCACGTCTTTAGACTGTGGGAGGAAACCGGAGCTCCTGGTTTAACGTTATTGGTACACAGAGGGAGATGTTAACTGGCATGCTTAGCCCATTGGTTTGAATAGCCTGAGGCTAACTGTGTTAGCCTAGTAAGCGAAAACTGCAGTGACAATCATTGTCTAAGTTTAATGTGTTATTAGGATCCTCTGTTTAGGCAGCTGCCTAGGTAGGCAGTATGCAGCAAGGCAGCTCACTAGGTTTTCGAACAACCCCATATAAATATAGACCTACAATGCATCTGTAAGGCTTTTAGGTAGCACCCACTCTCACATAAATCCTACCATCAGTGTGAACTGTCAACTCAAGGTAGGCTGGTGGGGTGACTTACTGTCTGGTCTTCTCCAGCTCTCCGTACAGCCAGCCGTCCCTCTCATCAGGGATGAGCAGGGTGATAATGTCCCCATCGTCGAAGCTCAGCAAGGTCTTGTTATTGCCGGATTTGTGAGGGAAGATGGTCTTGACGCGTGGCCTTTTGCCTGCGTTGTTCAGCCCCGTAGCCACCGACAGGGACCGGACCATGGAGTTGTCTTCATGGTTCCGATCTGCCACTGTTGACACATGGATGGATTTCAGCTCAAGTCTCTGAAATGATTACTAGTTACTGATCACTGTTTAGAAAGTAACAATTGCTAAACCTCACCTGATACGGTCTCTTGCTGGGGTGGCTCTGGGTTGAACATGTTCGCTAGTGGACTTACTGTAGCCTTAATTGGAGGTGCAGGAGGAGGAACCATTACTATAGAATTGTTCTGTAAATAAAATACATAATAATATTGAATACAGTTAATAACAGATAAATAAACACTACAGCTTGTACAGAAATGCTACCTAGTGCTACCTGTCATGTGCACTAAATCCGCTTATTGGTCAGATGTGTCCAGATGAGGCGGGAGCAAAGAATTAAATAAAGGAAAAAAGGTCCTGTGTTTTAGACTAGAGTATATTTCTATGCAATAAAACATGAAGCAATAGCACAGACTGAATTTCCTTATAGCTGTCTGGGCAATATACCAGTCATGGACCAGTCAAAGTCCTCATTATACCTCCAGTTCACCTAATAAGGGTGCTGGACATCGGAGCACTGGAACGAGGTCGACTGGTCCGACTGACTAGGTGTTGGCACCAGGATGCACTGTAGGACCTTAAGAAAGGCCCACTGGTACTAGATAAAACATTGCTCCTTGAGATGTCTCTTGGAGTCCTTGTGTACTGTTTTGACAGCATTTCAGTCACAGTCATAGTGAGCCGATCATAGCTACTTTCACTTCAATACAGGCAGTACTTGTTTACGATCGGCCTCAGGCTAAATGCTACAAAACTGCACTGTACGAACGGACTGTAATAGCACCATAAAGCCACTTATAATCTTATAATCTACAAGTAATAACAAGTCGGTATGGAAATACAACAGCAAATCCCAAAAAGTTGGGACAAATGCAAACAAAAACATAAAGCAATTCTTTGTAAACAGCACAAAATGATGGAGGCATGTCTAACAGCACCATATTGGACAGTATGTGCACATTGAAAACACATTACTGACATAGATTTATTTCCTGTGTGTGTTTATTTGTTATTGTGAACAGTGCATACCCTGCTGTGGCGCTTCAGAGCCGGAGAGGCCTGGGGGGTAATGGACACTGGAGTGCACATACCCTCTATCATTGACATCACACTCTCAGGAACATCGCTAATATCGGCACATTTATCCTCCCAGGTAGACATCTTACCTGATAGTATGCTCTTTGCCTTTTAAGTAAGAACACAGTTTATTAGTGATTAATAAAAAAGAACCAGCTTTTCCCCTTAATTTGTAACATAGTGCCAATTAAAATAAGCCAAAACATTAGGACCACCCACCAAAAATGTACACAACAATGCCTGTTTCATAACAATTTTAATGTCAAACACAGTTGGGGTTTCGAATACATCATATCGAATCTCAGCTCTGCCTTTTCCGACTGGGCTGGGCGGCAGCATGAACAAAGAAAGTCGGATCATAGGTCCTCATAACTGGTGCGACTGCGGCCCCTGCTGGCTGACTGATGGCGCCTGCACAGGGCTGAGGAATAATGCTGATGGGGGTGTGGCCCTCCATACACAGTGCCCGTCGAGTGTATGAACTCGACTCGTGCAGGTGAAAAATGCAGTCTGTACTGACTGTACGTGCCGGAGGGGGCGTATGTCAGTTGAGAGGCGTCCTCGGTCAGCGGCGAAGGGTCGAATCAGTATAGAGGACGCAGTCAGGGTAATTGGACATGACTAGATTAGGGGAGAAAAATAGAAAAAAAAAAAAAACCCACAGTCATGGACAATTTTGTATCTTCAATTCACTTCATTTGCATGTCTTTGGACTGTAGGAGGAAACCCACGCAGACACGGGGAGAACATACAAACTCCACACAGAAAGGACGCGAACCATTCCACCTGGGAATCGAACCCAGGATCTTCTTGCTGTAAGAAGACAGTGCTACCCACCGAGCCACCGTGCCACCCCAGCCAGGGATATATTAAATGTTGGGCTGACGGGAGTTATTTATGTAGCGGACTGATATCTATCTGATAAGGGCTCGGGACTGGTTGTTGGGCAGCCAAGATATATTGATGCTTGAGGACCGGATGGCTACGGCGTCTGGTACGGACCAACAGAAGGGCATCTGTGGCTTTAATTGATGAGGCGAATGCGTCAGAACACACAGCGGATTGAACCCTTCTGTGTTTGAGGTTGTGTAGTAGCAGGTAAACTCCTGTTCAATGCCAAAAGCACCTATGATAGGCACACTGGTATCAGTACTGGCCATCTGCGCAATGGGAAACAGTCAACTGGCCAAAAGGGCTGGGCACGTGTGCATCATTTAGTCCAGCGTGGACATTCTGAGCTCTTGGGTCTGAATCTTGGCTCTGCTACCGGTGGGCTGGGCGCCCTTGAGCAGGCACAATTGGCTAATGCGTGCAGCAGACAAAAATTGGCATCCAGTCTGCTGGGTGGGAAAGACCGGACTAAGAGGTTATCAATGCTGTGTAAGTACCTTGGTTGCCCAGGGCGCCTGTACATAAAGTGGAGGAAGCACAGAGATATGGGCAGAGCCAAATCCACCAACATATGGGAGAATATGAAGGGATTGGTGGACTGTGCATACGCTATTGAGGCCCCAAGCAGTGGATTGGCTACGGATTAGGATGATCAACCTCACAGATACTACAGGACTCCCCATATGTCTGTTTATCTGAGCTGTATTAAGCGGGTGGTCCTAATATTTAGGCTTCTATATAATATTCAGTTAGAACACAGATCAGATGAAAAGACACTAAGGACGACATGCTCCATATGACCGACCTTTTCATGGAAAGCTGCAAACTGGTAGGTAAAAATGCAATGTTTGTCCACCAGGAAGCAGAACCTCCTCTTTTCCTCCAGCAGCGCCTCCCTACAGCCATCTGCAATAAACTTCTGCATGTCCGTCTGACGTTGTGTGAGGGTCTCCAGACACTGTTGAGGAAAACGATAAGAAAAGCACACGCCGTTATCAGCTGTCCGGCAAGCCTGGCGCGTCTCCATGGTTTCCGCAAAACAAACCATTGTGGACGAGCGACGTAAAGTAAACTGGCCCGTGTGGTCTATTCATTCGAGACTAAAGATATACGAGGGGGACTCAAAAGACCAATCAGATAGTGTGATCTGTATTGTCTGCCTTTGTGATGGGAACCGATACTTCACGTTGCTGTTAGGTCCTTGTCAGGAAGGTTGCCAGTGCGAAGAAATCAGGGCTTGTTCTTTAACCTAGGCCTGACTTATAATTTAATTCAGCCCGTTATTGTACTGTGTATATTGTATTGTTGTATTGTTTTGGTCCTGGAGGAATGTTGTTTCATTTCAACATGTACTTGTATAAAGCTGAAATGACAACAAAGCCTCTCATAAACTCTTTGGACTAATTACAGACTGTTGTTGAGACAACAGAAGGGAAAAATACGATCATAGCAATGATTCATGCTGAAACGTTGAGAAGCTTGATGATGACACACACAATATTAATGACCAATCAAAATCTGTCTATGAGAATGTATTATTCACACAGATCCACCCTGTGATTAATGCAATTCAGGAGATGGCAGGTTGTGTAAAGAGAATTAGGCATGTTAGTACAGGAAGGACCTGGACGATGGTCAGAGGGTCTGCAGCCTGCCAGAAGCCACCACAAGCCATGTCTTATTATGTGTCAGTAACATCTGGGAAACTGGACACGACTAAATTGGAAGAAAATATGGGAAAAATACAAAAATAGAATTAAAAATGAAGCAGCTGGCAACTTTACACAAGTAGTAAGGGCACGTGGTAGTGGGCAGCTCTCCTCAACCAGCGTGGGGGTGGTGCAGATGTACAGAGGAATTGCAACACGGAACTGGATATGACTGATCTGCGACTCGGACAGAGTAAGGGTCTGTGGAGGAATTACAATTAGGAAACTGGACATGACTAGATTGGGAAGAAAAAAGGTTGGTAGTCTGTGGCTCTCCTTGGCCAGCGTGGGGGTGGTGCAGATGTAAAGAGGAATTGTAGTAAGGGAATTGGATATGACTAGTCTGCGACTCGACCAGAGTAGGGGTCTGTGGGGAAGGTTACAATTGGGAAACTGGACATGACTAGATCGGGAGGGAAAAAAATGGTGGTAGTCTGTGGCTCTCCTCGACCAGCGTGGGGGTGGTGCAGTGTACAGAGGAATTGCAATATGGAATTGGATATGACTAATTTGTGACTCGGACAAAGTAGGGATCTGTGGAGGAAGTTACAGTTGGAAAAATGGACACGACTAGATTGGGAGATAAAAAAGGTTGGTAGTCTGTGGCTCTCCTCGACCAGCGTGGGGGTGGTGCAAACGAACAAAGAATTTGCAATAGGGAACTGGATATGACTAATCTGGATATGATTAGACAGAGTAGGGATCTGTGGAGGAAGATACAATTAGGAAACTGGACATGTCTAGATTGGTAGGGAAAAATGGGTGGTAGTCTGTGGCTCTCCTCAACCAGCGTGGGGGTGCAATAGGGAACAGGATATAACTAATTTGGCACCCAGACAAAGTAGGGATCTGTGGAGGAAGTTACAATTGGGAAACTGGACACGACTTGATTGGAAGAAAGAAACAGACTGGTAGTCTGTGGCTCTCCTAGGCCAGCATGGGGGTGGTGCAGAGGTACAGAGGAATTGCAGTAGGGAATTAGATATGACTAGTCTGACTAGGCCACCTCCTCACCTCGTTCTCTTTGCTCTCGTACTTTATCGCGTTCTTCCCCTGGCTCTTCCTCTTCAGTTTTTTCAGATCAGCATGGGACCTCTCCAGCGAGTCCTGCTTTATCTTGTGCTCTGTCTGATACCGTTTGAACGTGGCCTGTGAACAGACGAGAGATGTGTTACCTGTTGAGATGCTGACAGGCAGAGACTTGTGGTCTCCTGTTACGACTACTACTGTGTGTGTCACGTACATGAATGAAGCAATGAGGGCTTTCAGGGGGTAAAAAATCATGTTCAAGCTCCTACAGATTTAATATCACACTCACCGTCATGTATTTTACATCCATGTCCGTTTTCTTGTCCAGCTCAGAAATGATCTCCCGATGAAAGCGTCTGAACTGTGGAGAGAGAGACGGGTCAGGTCAGGAATAGGATCCAGGTGGTGGACAAAGTAAAAGCACTGCATGAACAAGAAGTTACATTTTGAAGTAGGGATTAGGGATGCAACTTCAGTTGTGTGTATTGTGCGACCGGTCAGGCTGGTAATGGGCTAGTGTATGGTGTCCCTTTTCCATTGCACAGTGGTCCCATGTTTAGTCGTTGTTTCGCAATACACCACGTGGGCCCACCATTATCAGTGTGTGCCACTATACTCATTTCCCCCACGTCCATTAAGCTCATTCAGGTCTACCTCATTAATAACTAATACGTCAGGCAACTATGGAGAAAAATGAACTAAGTGGCGAAGATTTAAAACGGCGCATGGTTGAGTTGTCTAGAAATGGTTCGGCGTCCGTATGATGCGCAGTAAATATTCTGGGAACATAAAGGAAAACATTTACAAATAAGTGAATTATAAACCTAATGGAACAACACTCAGATATAGATTTGGTCTCAGTTTGAAGAAGAGAAGCTCAGGTAAGCAGCGGTTATGATTTTATGCTGCTGTGTGGTTGATCTGGGTCGCAAATATAAAATATGGCCAGTGGTCTGCCATTGTACTTTGTTAAGTTTAAATTATATATATTTATATATATATTATATATTATATATATATATATACAGTGTATCACAAAAGTGAGTACACCCCTCACATTTCTGCAGATATTTAAGTATATCTTTTCATGGGACAACACTGACAAAATGACACTTTGACACAATGAAAAGTAGTCTTTGTGCATCTTATATAACAGTGTAAATTTATTCTTCCCTCAAAATAACTCAATATACAGCCATTAATGTCTAAACCACTGGCAACAAAAGTGAGTACACCCCTTAGTGAAAGTTCCTGAAGTGTCAATATTTTGTGTGGCTACCATTATTTCCCAGAACTGCCTTAACTCTCCTGGGCATGGAGTTTACCAGAGCTTCACAGGTTGCCACTGGAATGCTTTTTCACTCCTCCATGACGACATCACGGAGCTGGCGGATATTCGAGACTTTGCTCTCCTCCACCTTCCGCTTGAGGATGCCCCAAAGATGTTCTATTGGGTTTAGGTCTGGAGACATGCTTGGCCAGTCCATCACCTTTACCCTCAGCCTCTTCAATAAAGCAGTGGTCGTCTTAGAGGTGTGTTTGGGGTCATTATCATGCTGGAACACTGCCCTGCGACCCAGTTTCCGGAGGGAGGGGATCATGCTCTGCTTCAGTATTTCACAGTACATATTGGAGTTGGTGTCCCTCAATGAAATGTAACTCCCCAACACCTGCTGCACTCATGCAGTCCCAGACCATGGCATTCCCACCACCATGCTTGACTGTAGGCATGACACACTTATCTTTGTACTCCTCACCTGATTGCCGCCACACATGCTTGAGACCATCTGAACCAAACAAATTAATCTTGGTCTCATCAGACCATAGGACATGGTTCCAGTAATCCATGTCCTTTGTTGACATGTCTTCAGCAAACTGTTTGCGGGCTTTCTTGTGTAGAGACTTCAGAAGAGGCTTCCTTCTGGGGTGACAGCCATGCAGACCGATTTGATGTAGTGTGCGGCGTATGGTCTGAGCACTGACAGGCTGACCCCCCACCTTTTCAATCTCTGCAGCAATGCTGACAGCACTCCTGCGCCTAGCTTTCAAAGACAGCAGTTGGATGTGACGCTGAGCACGTGCACTCAGCTTCTTTGGACGACCAACGCAAGGTCTGTTCTGAGTGGACCCTGCTCTTTTAAAACGCTGGATGATCTTGGCCACTGTGCTGCAGCTCAGTTTCAGGGTGTTGGCAATCTTCTTGTAGCCTTGGCCATCTTCATGTAGCGCAACAATTCGTCTTTTAAGATCCTCAGAGAGTTCTTTGCCATGAGGTGCCATGTTGGAACTTTCAGTGACCAGTATGAGAGAGTGTGAGAGCTGTACTACTAAATTGAACACAACTGCTCCCTATGCACACCTGAGACCTAGTAACACTAACAAATCACATGACATTTTGGAGGGAAAATGACAAGCAGTGCTCAATTTGGACATTTAGGGGTGCAGTCTCTTAGGGGTGTACTCACTTTTGTTGCCGGTGGTTTAGACATTAATGGCTGTATATTGAGTTATTTTGAGGGAAGAATAAATTTACACTGTTATATAAGCTGCACACAGACTACTTTTCATTGTGTCAAAGTGTCATTTTGTCAGTGTTGTCCCATGAAAAGATATACTTAAATATCTGCAGAAATGTGAGGGGTGTACTCATTTTTGTGATACACTGTATATATATATATATATATATATATATATATATATATTTAATCATATATCGCCACTTCTCAAAAGCATATCGAGATGAGTTTTTTAAAAATATTTTTTTGTTTATGCATTTTCTCCCATTTAGCGCGTCCAATTGCCCGATTGCGTCATGCTTCCTCTCCACCAATGCCAATCCCTGCTCTGATTGAGGAGAACGAAGCTAACCCACGCCCCCTCCGACACGTAGGCAGCATGCCGTATGCATCTTATCGCCTACACTTTGACGAGTGAGGTGCAGGTCAGCGTTGTGTACGGAGAGACACACCCCGAGAGCACTTTATTTTTCTCATCTCCGTGAGGGCGCCATCAATCAGCCAGTAGAGGTCGTAATTGCACCAGTCATGGGAGAGAGACCCCATCTGAACAAAAGGCCAATCGTTGTTCATGTGGCCGCTCAGCCTTAGCCGGCAGGCAGAGCTGAGATTCGATACGATGTATTTGAGATCCCAGCTCCAGAGCTTCCAGCATGTGTTTTTACCGCTGAGCCATCTGAGTGGCCTGAGATATGAGTTTTTTTGTCATATCGCCCAGCCCTACCTTCTTGGCTAGGTGACCAAGCATCCTAAAGAAGCTTGATTGGTCAAATGCTATCATTTTGTTTGAGAATTGTTACATTTAGTTCTTTTGATCAGCTAACCAAATGCAATATTTACAGACAATATAATAAATAAATGTGGTACCATTGATGCTTTGGAAAAATACACACAATAAAGGCAGCAGGGCAAATCAAAACTCATCCTGTTGCTACTGCTATTGTTTACAGTATCCGTTGTGTATTTGCTCTCAGCAGTATGAATTAATACAATCAAGTATTGAGGTATTAAACACCAGCGAAGAAAATATTCTATTCAATGCTGAAAGTTAACGCCATTATTGTTTGTTTCATTTTCGCTCTACACTAAGGACATTACAAAACGACCTCAAACATGCCATCTTTTGTTTGAGCTCACTCATTTTTCAAGTGATCAAAAATATTGGATCACGTGACTGCCAGGTGTTTGATGTCTGAATGTCTGCTCTTGGTTTCAGTCCTGGGTTTGGCCCGTGAGGAATTCATTTGTTGTATAAAGAAGCAAACCAGCAGGAAAACCAGACGGTCTATGGTCTATGGGAGAGGAGTGATTTTTCAAGCGAAAAAAAGAGACCACTGGTGTACCTAAAAAACAGGTTGGCCAAGAAAAACTGCAGCAAAGAGCCGTGGCAGGGGTACAGGCATCACAATCCAATGTTTAAAGAAGACTTTGAGAGCAGAAATATAGAAGAACTCATCAGTAGTAGGAATCGAAAGGCTAGATTAAAATTCTCAAAGAATTACATTGTGGAATCGAGTTTATGGACTCATTTTCATTATTTGCTCGATCCTGGCCAAGGTAGGAATAGCTAATCACGCCTGTTTAGAGTAGACACCAGGCTGGACGATAGCACTGCTGAAATTCAAACCTGGATTATAGCAATGGTGGACTAGCATGATAGATCGTGCGCCAACTGGGCACCAGTTTTATGGACTAAAGACACCAAGAATAACCTCCATTAAAGTCTGGAATGACCAAAGTCTGGAGAAAGAAGGGATCTGATCATGATCCAACACACTTAGGTAGTGTCATGGCTTGGGCATTGCATGACGGCTTCTGGAACAGCCATTTAGCAGACGCTTTTATCCAAAGCAACTTAATTATGACTAAATACAATTTGAGCAACTGAGGGTTAAGAGCCTTGCTCAGGGGTTCAACAGTGGCAATTTGGCTGTGATGGGGCTTGAACTGGCAACCTTTGCCATAAATTTACAGAGAAACGCTTTCAAGCTAATTGCGTGGCAAACCATCATGCAGTAATACAGATTGAGAGTTTGCATGTCTGGTATTTTGTCTGGTATATAACTACATAGCCCCTTTTTTCCGAGCCACACTAGCTCATCAGTGAATCCAAACCACATAGACCAGTTAAGTCTTCATTGTCTGGCATCAAAGAGTCTTGGTCCCCCGACATCCTGTCAACGTTTTGTAGTTTCGTGTCCCTTCTTGGATCATTGTAACTACCCCTGGTCCCCCCAGAAGCTAGTCGTCTGGCCATAATAATTTAGCCACTGAAGTCATTGAGATCTTATCTGCTGCAATTATTCAAACTTTCAACAGCTGTTCCTACTGACACTCCAGCGTGGGGGTGGTACAAGGGGCAAAGGAATTGCCATTGTGAATTGAGAATGACTAAATTCAAAGTAATTAGGAAAAAGAAATGAATCCTTTTAGCTTATCATTAATTTGAAATTGACCCACTATCTTGTTAGTGTGACACATACTGTACATCAGCCAAAACATTAGAACCGCCAAACCTTATATGCTGTCAAAACGGGTTTGACCTGCCGTCACATGGACTTGGATGTCTCATGGGGTCTGTCCGAAAACCTAGTGAGCTACCTTGCGTAAATAGAGAGGATTCTAATAGGACATCCACTTATAAGGCTGATTATTTAGACGCTTCTCGGGAGCATGTAGGATGACGTAAAATGCGTCTATGTTTTCGAACACACCCATACTGTCCTACAGATATAGTGTCCTACAGGAAGGGTATCATGGTATCTTCTCTTCAGTGGGTAAATGATACACACATGCCCAGTCGTCCACATGATCTTAAAGAAGAAAGAATCTAATGCCTGCGTGCCCAGTGAAGGTTCTTTCGATGGTGGATAGGAGTAAGCAGGGGCATTTTGACTGGCCTACACTGCAGGGTTAAATGCACTTTTAGTGGGCACTCACTACAGCTGCCTGTTAGCACCCCTTATTGTTTCGGAGATACCCAGTCTTCTCTCCATACCAAGGGCTTATTTGTCTGATCATTTTCACTGCGTTCAACATACTGTATGCACTATTATTACCAACCATCAGCCCAACATTTTACATGGTTTTCCCCTAACCATAACGTGCACAATTGTTAGGACATTTTTGAAAGGTTGGTCATAATGTTTTGGCTCATTGCTGTAAGCTATAACTGAAACTAGTTTCTCTTCATCCAAAGGCGACCTACAATTGTGACTGATTACAATGCAAGCAATTGAGGGTCAAGGGCCGGCATTGTAGGGCAGTGATAGCTCAGTGGTGAAGGTACTGGACTAGTAATCAAAAGGTTGCCGGTTTAAGCCCCTTCATCGCCCCTTCAAGTTGCCACTGTTGGACCCCTGACCAAGCCCTTAACCTTCAATTGTTTAAATCGTGTTCAGTTAAGCTGTAAGTGTACGCTAAATGCGACAAATGTAAAGGGAGTGTGTGTTCCAGATTTGCTCAATT
The DNA here is from genome assembly GCF_030014385.1 of Trichomycterus rosablanca. Classification (NCBI taxonomy): domain Eukaryota; kingdom Metazoa; phylum Chordata; class Actinopteri; order Siluriformes; family Trichomycteridae; genus Trichomycterus; species Trichomycterus rosablanca. The sequence goes on along the minus strand of NC_086009.1, from coordinate 14,196,152 downwards.
TTGGTCATTCATTGATTGTCTGGGTTACCACCACTTTAGCCTATGAAGGGTCACGGTGGGTCAATCCACTGTCCGAGAGGCAGGAAACACCCCAGACAGGTTGCTGGATCATGATTTATATTATGCATTAACAAAATGTCAAGTACTGTGATGTAGTTTGTCAGATCACCCCTGTCTAGTCTAGTGGTAAAACACAGCCCCAGAATGCAGCAGCACAAACACAGAAAAAATTTGCAAAGTGATTTGCATTGGTTGCTGTTGTGTAATGGAGTACTTAGTAATGAGGGTCTGAATGAAGGTTCAGGAAAAATACACCCTTACACCCCACCTCTAGTACAAACACAGCATGGACGGGGTAAGAAAGTGCTAACATAGCAATAGATCCCACTACAATGCCCAGTCAGGTCTGTGCATCTATGCTCAGTGTTGCGGTTTCATAATCACTATTTAGGGCGAATTCACATACAGCCTTTAGTCCATGCCGAGACACTGCACTTAAACGCTCGTTTGGCCTTATTTACATAGTTATACAAAAGGGAAAATGCTTCACTCACAATGCAGCCTTTTACAATTTAGCAGATGCTTTTATCCAAAGCGACCTGATTACAATGCAAGTAATTGAGGGTTAAGGGCTTAGGGTAGTCAGCTATACAACGGGATTGTGTGTCCCTGTTCAAAATGCTCAATTTTGGTCTCATCTAACCATACGTTCCTTCATTTATTGTCTGTTTTACCACAACTTTAGCCTGTGAAGAATCACGGTGGGTGCGATTCACTAAGGGAGAGGCAGGAAACACCCCAGACAGCCGCTCAGGTGGCGTAGCGGTAAAAACACACGCTAGCGCACCAGAGCTGGGATTTCGAATACATCGTATCGAGTCTCAGCTCTGCCATCCGGCTGGGCTGAGCGACCACATGAACAACGATTGGCCTGTTGTTCGTATAGGGGTATCAAGCCGGATCGGGACTCCTCGTAGCAGCTGCTGGCTGATTGATGGCGCCTGGACAGAGGCGGGGAAAGAGTGCGGATCAGGGTGTGTCTCTCTGTACACAGTGCTGATCCGTATATACACTCGCCTAGTGTGGGTGACGAAATGCATACGGCTGCTGCCCATGTGTCAGAGGGGGCCGTGGGTTAGCTTTGCTCTCCTCAAATCAAAGCGGGGGTCGGCATTAGAGGAGAGGAAGCGTGACGCAATCAGGCAATTGGACGCGCTAAAAAGTCGGGACAAAAAGGGGAGAAAATGGATTAACAATATAAATATATGTGAAAATGAATACTGATATATATATATATATATATATATACAGTGTATCACAAAAGTGAGTACACCCCTCACATTTCTGCAAATATTTTATTATATCTTTTCATGGGACAACACTATAGAAATAAAACTTGGATATAAGTTAGAGTAGTCAGTGTACAACTTGTATAGCAGTGTAGATTTACTGTCTTCTGAAAATAACTCAACACACAGCCATTAATGTCTAAATGGCTGGCAACATAAGTGAGTACACCCCACAGTGAACATGTCCAAATTGTGCCCAAAGTGTCAATATTTTGTGTGACCACCATTATTATCCAGCACTGCCTTAACCCTCCTGGGCATGGAATTCACCAGAGCTGCACAGGTTGCTACTGGAATCCTCTTCCACTCCTGCATGATGACATCACGGAGCTGGTGGATGTTAGACACCTTGAACTCCTCCACCTTCCACTTGAGGATGCGCCACAGGTGCTCAATTGGGTTTAGTCCATCACCTTTACCTTCAGCTTCCTCAGCAAGGCAGTTGTCATCTTGGAGGTTGTGTTTGGGGTCGTTATCCTGTTGGAAAAGTTTTTCAGTTTTTGAAGGGAGGGGATCATGCTCTGTTTCAGAATGTCACAGTACATGTTGGAATTCATGTTTCCCTCAATGAACTGCAGCTCCCCAGTGCCAGCAACACTCATGCAGCCCAAGACCATGATGCTACCACCACCATGCTTGACTGTAGGCAAGATACAGTTGTCTTGGTACTTCTCACCAGGGCGCCGCCACACATGCTGGACACCATCTGAGCCAAACAAGTTTATCTTGGTCTCGTCAGACCACAGGGCATTCCAGTAATCCATGTTCTTGGACTGCTTGTCTTCAGCAAACTGTTTGCGGGCTTTCTTGTGCGTCAGCTTCCTTCTGGGATGACGACCATGCAGACCGAGTCGATGCAGTGTGCGGCGTATGGTCTGAGCACTGACAGGCTGACCTCCCACGTCTTCAACCTCTGCAGCAATGCTGGCAGCACTCATGTGTCTATTTTTTAAAGCCAACCTCTGGATATGACGCCGAACACGTGGACTCAACTTCTTTGGTCGACCCTGGCGAAGCCTGTTCCGAGTGGAACCTGTCCTGGAAAACCGCTGTATGACCTTGGCCACCATGCTGTAGCTCAGTTTCAGGGTGTTAGCAATCTTCTTATAGCCCAGGCCATCTTTGTGGAGAGCAACAATTCTATTTCTCACATCCTCAGAGAGTTCTTTGCCATGAGGTGCCATGTTGAATATCCAGTGGCCAGTATGAGAGAATTGTACCCAAAACACCAAATTTAACAGCCCTGCTCCCCATTTACACCTGGGACCTTGACACATGACACCAGGGAGGGACAACGACACATTTGGGCACAATTTGGACATGTTCACTGTGGGGTGTACTCACTTATGTTGCCAGCTATTTAGACATTAATGGCTGTGTGTTGAGTTATTTTCGGAAGACAGTAAATCTACACTGCTATACAAGCTGTACACTGACTACTCTAAATTATATCCAAGTTTCATGTCTATAGTGTTGTCCCATGAAAAGATATAATGAAATATTTGCAGAAATGTGAGGGGTGTACTCACTTTTGTGATACACTGTATATATATATATATATATATATATACATACAGTACAGGCCAAAAGTTTGGACACACCTTCTCTTCAATGTTTTTTCTTGATTATTTTTATTTTCTACATTGTAGATTAATACTGAAGACATCCAAACTATGAAGAATTATGTAGTGAACCAAAAAGTGTTAAACAAACCAGAATATGTTTTATATTTTACCAACTCTACCTCTGCACAACCCAACTGATGGTCTCAAACACATTAAAAAAGCAACAAATTCCAAAAATTCACTCTAGACAAGGCACAAACATTCATTGAAAACCATTCCAGGTGGAAACCTATTAAGCTGGTTGAGAAAATTTCAAAGAGTGTGCAAATCTGTCATTAAAGCAAAAGATGGCTACTTTGAAGAATCTAAAATATAAAACATATTCTGGTTTGTTTAACACTTTTTTGTTTACTACATAATTCCATATGTGTTCCTTCATAGTTTGGATGTCTTTAGTATTAATCTACAATGTAGAAAATTTAAAAAAATTAAGAAAAACCACAGGAATGAGAAGGTGTGTCCAAACTTTTGGCCTGTACTGTACATAGTTTTTATTTTATATATAACAGTTTTCATTCCATATATATAATTTTCATTCCATATATATCAGTCTTTATTTTATATATATATATACTGTATATATATATATATATATATATATATATATATATCGAGTTTCATTCCATATACAGTGTATCACAAAAGTGAGTACACCCCTCACATTTCTGCAGATATTTAAGTATATCTTTTCATGGGACAACACTGACAAAATGACACTTTGACACAATGAAAAGTACTCTGTGTGCAGCTTATATAACAGTGTAAATTTATTCTTCCCTCAAAATAACTCAATATACAGCCATTAATGTCTAAACCACCGGCAACAAAAGTGAGTACACCCCTTAGTGAAAGTTCCTGAAGTGTCAATATTTTGTGTGGCCACCATTATTTCCCAGAACTGCCTTAACTCTCCTGGGCATGGAGTTTACCAGAGCTTCACAGGTTGCCACTGGAATGCTTTTCCACTCCTCCATGACGACATCACGGAGCTGGCGGATATTCGAGACTTTGCGCTCCTCCACCTTCCGCTTGAGGATGCCCCAAAGATGTTCTATTGGGTTTAGGTCTGGAGACATGCTTGGCCAGTCCATCACCTTTACCCTCAGCCTCTTCAATAAAGCAGTGGTCGTGTTAGAGGTGTGTTTGGGGTCATTATCATGCTGGAACACTGCCCTGCGACCCAGTTTCCAGAGGGAAAGGGTCATGCTCTGCTTCAGTATTTCACAGTGCATATTGGAGTTCATGTGTCCCTCAATGAAATGTAACTCCCCAACACCTGCTGCACTCATGCAGCCCCAGACCATGGCATTCCCACCACCATGCTTGACTGTAGGCATGACACACTTATCTTTGTACTCCTCACCTGATTGCCGCCACACATGCTTGAGACCATCTGAACCAAACAAATTAATCTTGGTCTCATCAGACCATAGGACATGGTTCCAGTAATCCATGTCCTTTGTTGACATGTCTTCAGCAACTGTTTGCGTGCTTTCTTGTGTAGAGACTTCAGAAGAGGCTTCCTTCTGGGGTGACAGCCATGCAGACCAATTTGATGTAGTGTGCGGCGTATGGTCTGAGCACTGACAGGCTGACCCCCTACCTTTTCAATCTCTGCAGCAATGCTGACAGCACTCCTGCGCCTATCTTTCAAAGACAGCAGTTGGATGTGACGCTGAGCACGTGCACTCAGCTTCTTTGGACGACCAATGCGAGGTCTGTTCTGAGTGGACCCTGCTCTTTTAAAACGCTGGATGATCTTGGCCACTGTGCTGCAGTTCAGTTTTAGGGTGTTGGCAATCTTCTTGTAGCCTTGGCCATCTTCATGTAGCGCAACAATTCGTCTTTTAAGATCCTTAGAGAGTTCTTTGCCATGAGGTGCCATGTTGGAACTTTCAGTGACCAGTATGAGAGTGTGAGAGCTGTACTACTAAATTGAACACACCTGCTCCCTATGCACACCTGAGACCTAGTAACACTAACAAATCACATTACATTTTGGAGGGAAAATGACAAGCAGTGCTCAATTTGGACATTTAGGGGTGTAGTCTCTTAGGGGTGTACTCACTTTTGTTGCCGGTGGTTTAGACATTAATGGCTGTATATTGAGTTATTTTGAGGGAAGAATAAATTTACACTGTTATATAAGCTGCACACAGACTACTTTTCATTGTGTCAAAGTGTCATTTTGTCAGTGTTGTCCCATGAAAAGATATACTTAAATATCTGCAGAAATGTGAGGGGTGTACTCACTTTTGTGATACACTGTATATCAGTGTTTGCTATATATTTCCTGTTTGGCTTGCCATATATATATATATATATATATAAAAAACACCCCAGACAGGTCACCAGTCCATCCCAGTGCAAGCACACACATACACATTTCTCCATGCCACTCAAGGACGATGGAACCTGGTTCAGTCTGGTTCCTATCAAGGTTTCTTCCTGTCATTTAAGGGAGTTTTTCCCTGCCACTGTCACCCTCGGCTTGCTCAAACAGGGTTTTTTGGTCTGTCGGTCCTGGATTCTGTAAAATTGCTTTACATTGAGACAATGTCTAATTGTAAATAATGACAAATAAATGACTTGACTTGACAAATTCACACACACACTCATACCTAGGGGGGCTTTAGCACCTCCAACTAACCTGACTGCATGTTTTTGGACTGTGGGAGGAAACTGGAGCTCCCGGAAGAAACCCACACAGACACGGGAGAACATGCAAACTCCACACAAAAGGACCCGGACCGCTTCACCTGGGGATCAAACCCAGGACCTTCAGCTTAACATCAGCTTTACATCAAGGCTAGATTTAATTATAATTATAATTTTTTGAACTAAAACTGCTCTTCCAGTCTTACAGTATTATTTACATTGGTCTGAAGTTTGCTTGTTGCATTGTGCACATCTGTGGGGAATATTAATTAACACTGAGGACAGATGAGCTAGCAAGATGCATCTGGGTTGCATTAATGCGATGAACGGTGCAGTCGTCAGAGCCGGCCACAGGTGCAAAACGGGGCATGCTTCAACCTGTCCTGGTAAAGGTTACCATCCGAGCAGGTGCACTTATTTCCTAACCTGTTTGGAACTTCTTTTACATTATGTTGAATTGGATGGTGATTTTGATAATATGAAAAACTCAACAATCAAACAAACGATTTGGGTAATTAAGGAAATTCAAGGGACTAATGAAAATAATTATATTGTACACACATAAGGAAAAACATTTGGGCTACCCTTAATGGCCAATTACATATCAAATGTTGGGCTGATGGTAGTTCCTTGTAGTAGGCGTAATAAACACAGCAGATATGATCATGCATAAAGACCTAAGTGACCTTGATAGGGGCCAAATCGTTATAGCCAGACGTCTGGATTGAAGTATCTCTGAAACTGGAACGTAGTGAGTACGTACTGGTGGTCCAAGAAGGAACAAGCCACAAACTGCACACAGATTGCTGAGAGCCCTTTACTCACGGATCCCACAGGACATGCAGGTTATGGCATCTGGCACAGACCAATGAAGAAAGGTGTATGTCCCAACACACAGTGCATCAAACCCTTCTGGGTATGCTGCTGCATAGTCACAGGTCAAAGCATCTACAATCGGCATGCACGTATTGGAGCAACGCAAAAAGGTCGACTGGTCCACCAAATCCTGCTTTCTCCAAGATCGTGTGCTGGTCTGGGGGAGGTGGCACCAAGGTGCACTGTAGGACGATCCGCTTCACAACGTACAGAAGTCGAAGTCCTGTTAGCAGACTCCACAGGACTTCCTCAGATGTCTTCTGAAGTCCAAGTCTTAGCAGGTCAGATGTGTTTTGACAGCATATTAGGCTGGTGGTCCTAATGTTTTGGTTCACAAATGCAAACCCCAGACCCTTGTTTTTAGAAAGAACAGAGCTTTGTATCCAGGACACCAGGGCAGAAAAAACATAATCTACCAAATGTATCCAAATTCTGGTCTAACCAGAACTATGTCTGGAACAAACGTTCTTTGATGATACGCCTTATCGGTTTAGTTAATTTGTGCTGACTCCAGTACGTCTGCTGTTCTCTCAACAAGGGGTCAAACCAAGACTGTAGACCAAATTTCACTGGGATGGTGGGCAGTCCCGACATTCTAAAACATTTCTGCCATGTCAATATATGCATCCACATAATCGTTTGGGAGTTTTCCCAAACTCAGTTACCTGAGTCGTGTTTGGACATTCTGACTAACCAATTGCTAGTGTAACCCAGCATCTTTAGAGCTTGCGGAGTTTATAAAGTAAGAAATAAACTGTACATAGACAAACTATCGAGAGCAGAATACTTTACTGCCTTGTTCTTTTGAGGCGCAGCACAGACTACATGGGGATCATCACATGTGTAGAGAAGCACACTTTTCTATTGTTTATGGAATCCCCAAAGGGACAAAATGCACTCAATACGTAAACACATACGTTAAACATTGTCAGCACACTATACAGAAAAGTCTGCTACACGAACATTAGTATTTGGGGGAGTCAAGTGCTAAAGGAACAAGTGCACCTCCCAGAGGCTAGGCTTTTCGGCCATCCCCCCTCAGGCATAGCCAATCTTGCCTGTCGGTAAATGTTCATAAAAACATTTTGCAGGAGGTTTAGTGATACACTGTACAACTTATATATTGTTTTATGTCCTAAATTTTCCATACTGCATTTGTGATGTCTTGGTGTAATTTTTAGAGCCCTAAAGTACACTATATTGCCAAATGTATTCACTCATCCAAATCATTGAATTCAGGTGTTCCAATCGCTTCCATGACCACAGGTGTATAAAACCAAGCACCTAGGCATGCAGACTGCTTCTACAAACTGCATTGTGCCAAGTTTGGTGGAGGGGGGATTATGGTGTGGGGTTGTTTTTCAGGAGTTGGGCTCGACCCCTTAGTTCCAGTGAAAGGAACTCTTAATGCTTCAGCATACCAAGAGATTTTGACCAATTTCATGCTCCCAACTTTGTGGGAAAACTTTTGGGATGGCCCCTTCCTGTTCCAACATGACTGCGCACCAGTGCACAAAGCAAGCTCCATAAAGACGCGGATGAGCGAGTTTGGTGTGGAAGAAGTTTGGTGTTGACTGGCCTGCACCTCAACCTGATAGAACTCCTTTGGGATGAATTAGAGCGGAGACTGCGAGCCAGGCCTTCTCGTCCAACATCAGTGTCTGACCTCACAAATGCGCTTCTGGAAGAATGTTCAGGGATTCCCATAAACACACTCCTAAACCTTGTGAAAAGCCTTCCCAGAGTTGAAGCTGTTATAGCTGCAAGGGTGAGCAGACATCATATTAAACTCTATGGATTAAGAATGGGACGTCACTCAAGTTCATATGCGTGTGAAGGCAGACGAGCGAATACTTTTGGCAATGTAGTGTATGTTGAGTGTTCTTTTTTTTTTTTGCAGCTTTACCATTTTATAAACATTTACTGGACATCTGCAGTTGAACTGAATAAAAGTGGTTAAACCATTTTAAGCATATCTAAATATTGGCACCCCAAAATCTATTGGTTCATCCTTTGGCCATTTTTTATTTTTAAATGTGCAGTAAAAGACAAAAACAAAAAATGTCTGAGCTGTAAAGAGCCACAAGGCAGTTAAATAATTTTTACACTTTAACACTTACATTCTCCTCCATCTCTAGTAGAACCTTCCGGTGGGTTTCGGAGATCTCCGTCAGCACAACTCCTATGGAGAGAAATCACAGTGATGAGCATCTCACGCTCCTCTACACACGTTTACAGCTGAACCACCTCCAGGTACACGGAGCTGCGATATCCAACACAATCAAGCACGTAATCGCACCCTTGACGATTAATTCCCCAGGCTCTTGTTTTCCAGCGCTCGCCCTTACAGCAGGCTAGTTTAATTAATATGCAGCTCTACGCGGCGTAGATCCGATACCCAGGGTGCTCTCAGCATGCTCTAACCCACTGTAATCAAATAGGGATTAAAATACAATCATGCACGCCGCCTGCAGTGGCACTTTTTTATGTCGAAGGGACCCGCCCCATTACGCTAGCTCAAAAGCTATCTGTGACCTGCCTATTATTATGTGCAACAGATGCAAGAACTAACCGAAGTGTTCCTTCCAATGGCTAATGCCAAGTTCACGCTACACGACTTTCCAAGTCGTCAGGTCGCTGTACAGTTCACGCTACACGACTGGATCTCTTGTAATCGGGAGTCTTCCAAGTCGGTGTGGCTTTAACACTACACGACTGATCGGCGATAGGGGGTTTCACACTCCACCATCTATCACCAACTGGAATCGCAGGCGAGCTTCTCTGGTCTCCCAAACTACGTCACTTTTGATGTGACAAGCGATGAGGGGTTTGATGATTCCGTGTCCAAAAATGCACGTCAACAAGTAGCGAGCGATGTGCAGCATAAAAGCAAGTAGAAAGAATAAATGAATCTGAGTGGATTGGGCAACGTGGCCAGCAGGGATTGTCTGTTCTGTAGTGAGTTGGAGGTTAATAAATATTTTTTGCAATTCAGCGTTGGTGTTTTTTTTTTTTTTTTTCTCCCACTTTTAGCGCATCCAATTTCTGCCCGTCAATCATCCTCTCACTGATTGCTGGTCCCCGCTCCTGATTGGATATGACGAGGCTGCTCCACGCCCCCTCCGACACGTGCACAGCAATCGAACATCTTATCACCTACACTTGACGAGTGCAGTGCGGTACAGCGCTGTGTAAGGAGAGCCACACCCTCTACCGCACTCCTTTCTCATCTCCGTGCAGGCGCCACCAACCAGCCAGCAGAGGTCGTAATCGCACCGGTCTGAGAGAGAGTCCCCATCCGGATTAATCCCGCCCCTATCTGAACGACAGGCCAATCGTTGTTCATGTGGCCGCTCATCCTCAGCCGGCAAGGCAGAGCCGAGATTCGATACGATGTATTCGAGTTGGTGTTATGTTTTGTAGAGAACGATAAGGTCAGAAATACTGTAAAACTTGAGTGTCTGCCCCTGTCCCACCTTTTTACACATTTTGTGCGTTTCCCCTCACCCCTCCTCTTCCCCTCATTGCCAGTCGGCCGACTCATATCCAGATATCTAGCAAGCTAGATAATTATCGAGCGCTTGGCGAGCCGTTCGGATCGAGTTGCTGAGCAGTTCACACATAGCGATCGAGAGCCGAGTTGCTACCAAGTCGGCAAATCTAGCGTGAGCGAGAATCAGGGCAAATCGTGTAGTGTGAACTAGGCATAAGTTGTTCATCACAACCAATCCCCCCCCAGGCATAGCCAATCATGTCTGTCTGTAAGTGTTTATAAAATGTGACACTTCTTCTTTAATGAATAGAAAAAAACTTACTAGTGGAATGTGTTTGTCCAGCATTTAATGCTCTTTCTCTTTCAGTTTCAGATGTATACTACCCACTTTATTGGCTAAAGCTGGCATTTCTAATTCAAAAACAAATGCCAGGCCGCTCAGGTGGTGCAGCGGTAAAAACACACGCTGCAACCGGAGCTGGATCTCGAGTACGTCGTATTGAATCCAGCTCTGCCTTACTGACCGAGACTGAGCGGCTGTATACAGTGTATCACAAAAGTGAGTACACCCCTCACATTTCTGCAAATATTTCATTATATCTTTTCATGGGACAACACTATAGACATGAAACTTGGATATAACTTAGAGTAGTCAGTGTACAGCTTGTATAGCAGTGTAGATTTACTGTCTTCTGAAAATAACTCAACACACAGCCATTAATGTCTAAATAGCTGGCAACATAAGTGAGTACACCCCACAGTGAACATGTCCAAATTGTGCCAAAATGTGTCGTTGTCCCTCCCTAGTGTCATGTGTCAAGGTCCCAGGTGTAAATGGGGAGCAGGGCTGTTAAATTTGGTGTTTTGGGTACAATTCTCTCATACTGGCCACTGGATATTCAACATGGCACCTCATGGCAAAGAACTCTCTGAGGATGTGAGAAATAGAATTGTTGCTCTCCACAAAGATGGCCTGGGCTATAAGAAGATTGCTAACACCCTGAAACTGAGCTACAGCATGGTGGCCAAGGTCATACAGCGGTTTTCCAGGACAGGTTCCACTCGGAACAGGCTTCGCCAGGGTCAACCAAAGAAGTTGAGTCCACGTGTTCGGCGTCATATCCAGAGGTTGGCTTTAAAAAATAGACACATGAGTGCTGCCAGCATTGCTGCAGAGGTTGAAGACGTGGGAGGTCAGCCTGTCAGTGCTCAGACCATACGCCGCACACTGCATCAACTCGGTCTGCATGGTCATCATCCCAGAAGGAAGCTGACGCACAAGAAAGCCCGCAAACAGTTTGCTGAACACAAGCAGTCCAAGAAAATGGATTACTGGAATGCCCTGTGGTCTGACGAGACCAAGATAAACTTGTTTGGCTCAGATGGTGTCCAGCATGTGTGGCGGCGCCCTGGTGAGAAGTACCAAGACAACTGTATCTTGCCTACAGTCAAGCATGGTGGTGGTAGCATCATGGTCTTGGGCTGCATGAGTGTTGCTGGCACTGGGGAGCTGCAGTTCATTGAGGGAAACATGAATTCCAACATATACTGTGACATTCTGAAACAGAGCATGATCCCCTCCCTTCGAAAACTGGGCCTCATGGCAGTTTTCCAACAGGATAACGACCCCAAACACAACCTCCAAGATGACAACTGCCTTGCTGAGGAAGCTGAAGGTAAAGGTGATGGACTAAACCCAATTGAGCATCTGTGGCGCATCCTCAAGTGGAAGGTGGAGGAGTTCAAGGTGTCTAACATCCACCAGCTCCGTGATGTCATCATGGAGGAGTGGAAGAGGATTCCAGTAGCAACCTGTGCAGCTCTGGTGAATTCCATGCCCAGGAGGGTTAAGGCAGTGCTGGATAATAATGGTGGTCACACAAAATATTGACACTTTGGGCACAATTTGGACATGTTCACTGTGGGGTGTACTCACTTATGTTGCCAGCCATTTAGACATTAATGGCTGTGTGTTGAGTTATTTTCAGAAGACAGTAAATCTACACTGCTATACAAGTTGTACACTGACTACTCTAACTTATATCCAAGTTTTATTTCTATAGTGTTGTCCCATGAAAAGATATAATAAAATATTTGCAGAAATGTGAGGGGTGTACTCACTTTTGTGATACACTGTATATCAGGGGTTTTCAACCTGTGGGATTATTATTATGAACCGGTGGCATCCGCGTTTGAGCCGCACTTCATCAAGGGGAGGCATCCGCGTTTGAGCCGTGCTTCATCAAGGGGAGGCGGGCGTGGCGCGAGGCGGGCGCAAGTTGCGCTTGGCACACGAAGGGGGGCACATGCCTAAAAAGGTTGAAAACCCCTGGTGTATATGAACAACGACTGGCCTGTTGTTCGGATGGGCGGGACTAAAGGTCGGAAGTGGGTCTCTCTCTGTCAGAATGGTGCGGTTACGACCTCTGCTGGCTGATTAGAGGCGCCTACACGGAGATGAGGAAGGAGGGTGTGTCTCTCCGCACGCAGCGCTAGGTGGCGCAACACTGGTCAATGTGTGGGTGGCAGAAATGCATACGGCTTACTGCTCACGTGTCGGAGGGGATGTGGGTTAGCTTCGATCTCCTCGGTCGGGGCGGGGATCGGCATAGACAGAGAGGAGGCGTGATGCAAATTGGGCAATTGGACGCGCTAAAAGGGGGAGAAAATGCATTAAAAAAAATGCCAGCTTTAAATTGTCTGAAAATGACAAAAAAGTAACCTGGTCATTCACGTGTTGTGGAACACTTGGTAGCATAATCTTAAGGACGTAATGATAAACACCCTGCATCAGTAGTAAAATGTTCTTTTGACCAGATGAGGATCATAAAGACTTTAATGGAATACTTGACCGGGAAATGGGCTCTCAGAAAAAAGTGCAGCTATAACAGCTCTCCACTTGCCCACTTGTCGGTGCTTTTAATAATCAAGCCTGACTTAATAATCAAGCTCTGTTGCTGTGACGTGTGTGGGAGGTACGTTTTCGAGTGCATGTGGATCAAAGAAGCACAAATACTGAAACTTCCACTGTTCAGGACAAAGCATCCAACAAGGCTGGGTTACACAATGATAAAACAGGAACAGATGTATGGCCCAGCCTTTAATGTTCATAGTTACTTTGCAGTTACAATAGGGCGTCGTTTGTTCGATGAGTCTGTATTATAAAAGGCAACAACGTAACGTCCAGGAGATTCCAGTAGAGAAAAGTCTGGTCTATATGGGATGTGGATCTGAGCATGATTCACTTTCTAAATCTACAGTTGTTTAGCATACAGATAATAAAAGATAATATCATATTACTATATAATAATAATAATATAAACTAGAGATTGCATGAGTACCGATACTCATTAACTTGTACTCGTACTCGCAAACGAGGCTCCGATACTAAACATCCGATACCGTGTACCTAGTGCACGTTGCTGCGTTATGCCTGGTTCACACTACACGACTTTTGCCCTGATTTTCGCTCGGCGGCTGGTCGGCGCTAGATTTGCCGGCTCGGGAGCAACTTGGCGTCCGCTCGGCGATCAAAACTCGGCTCTCGATCGCAAAGTGTGAACTATCCGACAACTCGTTTTCTAGCACGTCAGATATCTGATCTGAGATGTGCGACTGGGAATGAGTGACATGTCGAACAGCCAATGAGAACGCAGGATACGGCGTGAGGGGAAACGCAGGAGAGGAGTGTAAACAGGTGGGACAGGGGGATAATATAGTTTATATCAGAATACACCGACACACACACACGTTTTACAGTATTTCTGACCTGATCGTTCTCTACAAAACATAACAAAACACCAATATTGTAAAAATATTTATTAACCTCCAACTCACTACAGAACAATCCATGCTGCTCGTGTTGCCAAATCCACTCAGATTTATTTATTTTTCCTCCTTGATTTCATCACATCAGCGCACAAACACTTTGATCACTCGCTACTTGTTGACGTGCATTTTTGGACGTGGTATCATTAAACTTCTCGTCACTTCTCACGTGTGTTTTTGTTTAAAAAAAACGGTATTCTAAATAGGTATCGGTATCGGTATCGGCAAGTACAAAAGTACTCGTTTTGGAAAAATGGTATTGATGCATCCCTAATATAAACACATAATACATACACATAATAAACCCCCACAAAAAATCTGTGGAATGACGCAGCTAATAAACAAAGTAAGAGTAGCAGAATACTTTGTTAATACTGCGTCACAATTATTCAACCCGTACATAATATTGCAAACCTAATGCTAGTCTGTAGGACCTAAAGTTGGGTTACAACATGATTATTTATTTATTTTTATTTATTAGGATTTTAACGTCATGTTTTCACACTTTGGTTACATTCAAGACAGAACAGGTAATCACGGGACAAACCTAATTGTATTTTGTATATATAGAAGCACTTTGTAGTTCTACAATTACTGACTGTAGTCCGTCTGTTTCTCTACATACTTCAATGGTAAGGACCACCACGGGACCACCACAGAGCAGGTATTATTTAGGTGGTGGATCATTCTCAGCACTGCATGACTGCACTGACATGGTGGTGGTGTGTTAGTGTGTGTTGTGCTGGTATGAGTGGATCAGACACAGCAGCGCTGCTGGAGTTTTTAAACACCGTGTCCACTGTCCACTCTATCTGTTGGCTCTATTCTATTCTCAGTCCAGCAGCTCATACCAGCACAACACACACTAACACATCACCACCATGTCAGTGTCACTGCAGTGCTGAGAATGATCCACCACCTAAATAATACCTGCTCTGTATTGGTCCTGACCATTAAAGTACAAAGTGAAACCAGGCTAAAAAAGTATGCAGAGTAACAGACGCTCTACAGTCAGTAATTGTAGAACAACAAAGTACTTCTATGTGGTAAGTGGAGCTGATAAAATGGACAGTGAGTGTAGAAACAAGGAGGTGGTTTTAATGTCAGTCTACCGCTGCATTCAAGGAATTTAACCTGAAGCTTTATCAACAAGCGTAATCCTGAAGCTCCTCCATGAAAAATGTGCAAAATATTTCATAATGTCACCTTAACTTAAGATCTGGACAGCACATGTTAATGTTAATTAACCTAATGTGGACCAAAGTGGGTTCCTGAAGGTACGACCCTACGGTCATGTTAGACACAGCTGCTTTATCAGATTGGCTCATCCCTGCTGGGTGTGTTTTGACTGCTGTCCAACAACCAGCACTGTTCAGTGGCGTTCAAACAACACGACGGACTAAAGGTCACCAGAACAACCTGGTACAGACTTCCTTTGTGGCATAAATAGAGAGAGAGAGAGAGAGAGTGAGATAGAGAGGAAAAGAGGGAGGGTGTGTTTTCCCATGAGGGTACGTGTGGCGACGGTGGCTACCGCTTCTTTTAATGCTATACAAATGACCCCGGTAGGGTGTGGGCACCGATGCAGGTTATATTGTGTTGAACAGAATCTACTAGGAGCTAAAATAAAACCTATTCTTTACTGTCGGCCCATATCTGGGTTAAAAATAAACAGATACGTTTCACTGAGCACACAAAGAGCTTGTAAACGTTTAAACCTTTTCCTATTATTTTTTTTTTTTACACCTTATTAATGTACTCAGGAACATGAAACCTATTTTAAAAAGAAATAATATACAAAGCATAAAATTATAGCCAATTATAATATATATACTGCAAATGCCCTGACATGTTGGTTACATGGTGGTTAGATCTTTTAATGAAAGTACCTTTGAGTACAAGGAGTAGGTGAGATAGACTTAATGGGCAATTATGCCTGCTAGGGGGGCCCAGCCAACTCAAGGGGTTCCGAATGATCCCGCTGCACCACCTGGGTGCCCCTAAAATATACACTGATCAGCCATAACATCAAAACCACCTCCTTGTTTCTACACTCACTGTCCATTTTATCAGCTCCACTTACCATATAGAAGCACTTTGTAGTTTTACAATTACTGACTGTAGTCCATCTCTTTCTCTACATACCATTTTAGCCTGCTTTCACCCTGTTCTTCAATGGTCAGGACCCCCACAGGACCACTACAGATCAGGTATTATTTAGGTGGTGGATCATTCTCAGCCCTGCAGTGACACTGACATGGTGGTGGTGTGTTAGTGTGTGTTGTGCTGGTATGAGTGAATCAGACACAGCAGTGCTGCTGGAGTTTTTAAATACCGTGTCCACTCACTGTCCACTCTAGTAGACACTCCTACCTAGTTGGTCCACCTTGTAGATGTAAAGTCAGAGTTGGTCATCTTCTAGACCTTCATCAGTGGTCACAGGATGCTGCCCATGGGGCGCTGTTGGCTGGACATTTTAGGTTGGTGGACTATTCTCAGTCCAGCAGTGACACTGAGGTGTTTAAAAACTCCATCAGCACTGCTGTGTCTGATCCACTCGTATCAGCACAACACACACTAACACACCACCACCATGTCAGTGTCACTGCAGTGCCGAGAATGATCCACCACCCAAATAATACCTGCTCTGTAGTGGTCCTGTGGTGGTCCTGACTATTGAAGAACAGCATGAAAGGGGGCTAACAAAGCATGCAGAGAAACAGATGGACTACAGTCAGTAATTGTAGTACTACAAAGTGCTTTTATATGGTAAGTGGAGCTGATAAAACGGATATCTGAACTGTGTAACAACTGCAGTCTGTAATTTAAAAGAAGTTCGACAAATAAAATCCTATGTGGTAAACGTCTTACACCCCGTCAAAATACGTTTGGAAAAACAAAATATGAAACGACAGGATTTCTAAGAGGTCACCAGGAAGTGCTGCTGAAATGAAACTAGGAACATTGTGTATTTTCTAGTTCCTTGTAGCCTTGCTTCCCTACGGCAATGACTAACATTCTGGTGCCATGTTGTTCCAGATTGTATCCATTGCTTTACGAACACACGACACACAGTTTTATTTAGAACCAACACCACGTGATGATTCATACTAAATGGGTTTGGAACCCTGTTCCTTAAACAAAGTGTTCCGCTTTATTTGTTTATGTTTCTGTCTTAAGAAAGTCTCCCGGCAACTACTGAAGTTCCCACACCCTGCCGAGTGATTATAATTAACCACTAACATCCAACTAGGTGGGTCCCGTAATGACGATTGTTTCTACACTCACTGTTCATTTTATCAGCTCCACTTACCATATAGAAGCACTTTGTAGTTCTACAATTACTGACTGTAGTCCATCTGTTTCTCTGCATGCTTTGTTAGCCCCCTTTCATGCTGTCCTTCAATGGTCAGGGCCACCACAGAGCAGGTATTATTTGGGTGGTGGATCATTCTGAGCACTGCAGTGACACTGACATGGTGGTGGTGTGTTAGTGTGTGTTGTGCTGGTATGAGAGGATAAGACACAGCAGCGCTGCTGGAGGTTTTTAAACACCTCACTGTCACTGCTGGACTGAGAATAGTCCACCAACCAAAAATATCCAGCCACCAGCGCCCCGTGGGCAGCGTCCTGTGACCGTTGATGAAAATCTAGAACATGACCGACTCAAACAGCAGCAATAGATGAGCGATCGTCTCTGACTTTACGTCTACAAGGTGGACCAACTAGGTAGGAGTGTCTAATATGGGACAGTGGTAGCCTAGTGGGTAGAGCTTTGGGCTATCAACCGGAAGATTGGCGGTTCAAATCCAGGCTCTGCTATGCAGCCACTGTTGGGTCCTTGAGCAAGACCCTTAACCCTTAAGCGAGGTAAGTTGGCTGACCCTGCGCTCTGACCCCAGCTGGGATATGCGAAGAAAGAATTTCATTGTACTGTACACCTGTATATGTATATATGAGAAATAAAGTATATCTTCTATCTTAATAGAGTGGACAGTGAGTGGACACAGTGTTTAAAAACTCCAGCAGTGCTGAGCCACTCGTACCAGCACAACACACACTAACACACCACCACCATGTCAGTGTCACTGCAGTGCTGAGAATGATCCACCACCTAAATAATACCTGCTCTGTAGGGGTCCTGACCATTGAAAAACAGGGAGAAAGCAGGCTAATAATGTATGTAGAGAAACAGACGGACTACAGTCAGTAATTGTAGAACTACAAAGTGCTTCTATATGGTAAGTGGAGCTGATAAAATGTGTGTGTATATATATATATATATATATATATACACATGGCTCAGCGTATTTTAAATAAATTATTTGCAAAAGGAAATGGAATCAAGCTAACCAAGCTTCTGTCAGTTTACAGGAACATAGCATGAGGTTTTATGACCACATGTAAATTGCATGCAAATAATGATTTGGCATACATCAGACGTCAGATGTCCAGCATAGCTCAGGCATACATGGAATTGTGATGAAAATAGATCTGTTTATGACATCTGACTACCTGGGCAAATTTTTTTCTAAGCATAAGTTTGGATTTTCTTCCTTGGCGCAGAGATCACAACCCTCCCTGTTTTATCTGGGCTTAGAACTGGTACAGAGAGCACACTAACCAGTGGCTAGTCTGAAAATATGAGCTGTGTCACCTGACCGAGACGGGTTCCACCGATGCATGCCTAAGGCTATGGTACGCTTTTACATAATAGAGTCAGAAACACACCCACACTCAAAAACCAAAATATCTGAAAGACATGAGCTTTTCTTCTTCCTTTTTTATGTGCACAGAGGCAGGCAATCTGCTCACCAAAATAAGGTAGACTGTGGGTCTGTGGGTCTGTCCGAAAACCTAGTGATCTCTCTACATAGACGCATTTTACGTCATCCTATGCGCTCCGGAGAAGAAGGCTGTCCGAATTCTAAGATACCTTAAAATGCTGCCTACTAAGGTGCCTTATTTTGAAGCGATTTCACCTCACTTGCATGTCTTTGGACTGTGTGTCCTGGAGGAAACCCTCGCAAACACAGTTCATCCAAACTCCACACAGAAATGACCTGGACCCCTCCAGCTAGGTATCAAACTCTTGTTCTTTTATGGTTTCATGGATGTGTGTCAACATGGATGGGCGTTCTATTAGGATGTGTTTTATCGTAACAGGCGTTTGACTCTTAGATCACATTTCGGGGGATATCATGTGCCAATGAACTGCAGGGCACTTAAGAGTCAATGAACCCTGAATGAACCCTTTAATGGTCTGCTCAATGAGCCTTGGCCCCCCATGACCCTGTCGCCGGTTTACCACTGTCCCTTCCTTGGACCACTTCTGATAGATACTGACCACTGCAGACCGGGAACACCCCACAAGAGCTGCAGTTTTGGAGATGCTCTGACCCAGTCGCAGACATCCCAAGTTGCAAAAACTCATGTCAGGGAGGTACCCCCGGACCCGGACCCCCCAAGCCCAAAAAACAAACAAAAAAAAGCTAAAAAACCTCTCTTTTATATACAATATATTAGAAAAAAATTTATGTTCCTTACTTAGTGCACTAGATAGTGTACTAGATAATAGACTTATGTTTCTTACATAATGCTTTAGGTAGCGTATTAGTTAACGGATTTAGGTTCTTTACATAGTGCACAAAATTGTATATCAGGTAATGAATTTATGTTCCCTACATAGTGCACTAAATAGTATTTTAGATATGAATTTATGTTCCCTACATAGTGCACTAGATAGTATTTTAGATATGAATTTATGTTCCCTACTTAGTGAATTAGACAATTGGTTTATGTTCCCTACACAGTGCACTAGATTGTATATCAGATCACGGATTTAGGTTCCCTACATAGTGCACTAAATTATATATCAGGTAAGGAATTTATGTTCCCTACATAGTGCAGCAGATAGTATTTTAGATACGAATTTATGTTCCCTACATAGTGCACTAGATAGTATTTTAGATATGAATTTATGTTCCCTACTTAGTGAATTAGACAATTGGTTTATGTTCCCTACACAGTGCACTAGATTGTATATCAGATCACAGATTTATGTTCCCTACATAGTGCACTAGATAGTATTTTAGATATGAATTTATGTTCCCTACATAGTGCACTAGAAAGTATTTTAGATATGAATTTGTTCCCTACTTAGTGAATTAGACAATTGGTTTATGTTCCCTACACAGTGCACTAGATTGTATATCAGATCACAGATTTATGTTCCCTACATAGTGCACTAGAAAGTATTTTAGATATGAATTTGTTCCCTACTTAGTGAATTAGACAATTGGTTTATGTTCCCTACAGAGTGCACTAGATTGTATATCAGATCACGGATTTAGGTTCCCTACATAGTGCACCAGATAGTATTTTAGATATGAATTTATGTTCCCTACTAAGTGAATTAGACAATTGGTTTATGTTCCCTACACAGTGCACTAGATTGTATATCAGATCACGGATTTATGTTCCCTACATAGTGCACCAGATAGTATTTTAGATATGGATTTATGTTCCCTACTTAGTGAATTAGACAATTGGTTTATGTTCCCTACACAGTGCACTAGATTGTATATCAGATCACGGATTTAATGCGTGCGCGCGTGTGTGTGTCGCTCTTGGCCGCTCGTTCTAGACTCCGGGAGATTTTATCTGACTTGCGGGGCATCAGGGAGCCGCTACGTATATGCGGGAGACTCCCGGAACTTCCGGGAGACTTGGGATGTCTGCAGTCGTCTAGCCATCACAATTTGGCTTTTGTCAAACTCGCTCAAATCCTCGCGCTCGCCCATTTTTCCTGCTTCTAACATCAACTTTGAGAATTAAATGTTCACTTGCTGCATAATATATCCCACCTACTAACAGGTGTCAAGATGAAGATAATCAGTGTTATTCACGTCACCTGTCAGTGGTCATAATGTTATGCCTAGTTGGTGTACACTGCATTTAAAAAAATATTGTTTGGGCCGTATTGACTGCTTGGTTGGCATGTGTTAAACAGCGCTGTGTACGGACCCTGATTGAAAAAGGTTCCATTAAGGGCTGCGCTCAGGTCGGAGGAGGCGTGAGCAGCAATATATTCACCTCGACTGCAAAAAAAAAATCGGGGATCCCCCAGCAATGGAAGACAAATTGACTACACTAAATTGGGAGAAAATGGGAAAAAATACTGACTGCTTGCTTGGACCCTGGTGTTGTGTGGCACCTACACTTCCTGTGGCACCAGTGCTGTATGATACTGAAATATGACTAAGTAAATCATACAGAGAAAAGTATCACGTTATCAAGTTTCATGTTTTAAATGCGGGCATTATGTAATGTTTATATACGTTTATATCAAGTGTTGAGATACTGAAATGAAATGAAGAGTGTATCTGTGCTACACGGTGCAAAAAATAGTCTAATTATGAGCTGTTATCTGATTTTAATGCTGAACACCATAGATGAAGTCCATACTATAAATCAGATGACTGAATGGCAATAACCTGCTCACCAGAATAACATGGACTTTGTGTCGTATGCGTCAAACTTAGGTTAGGTTCTCATTTTTGTGTGGTTCTGTGCACATGTAAAAAGGTTCCTCCTTTACGACATCAAGAAGATTCGGCCATTTCACTTTATGGAATAGAATATGCTGGTTTGAAAGCTGGGGTCAGAGCGCAGGGTCAGCTATTGTATGGCACCCTTGGAGCAGACAGGGTTATAGGTCTTGCTCAAGGATCCAACAGTGGCTGCATGGCAGAGCTGGGATTCAAACTCTCAACCTGTCAGTTGATGGCCCAAAGCTCTACCAACTAGGCTACCACAGTCCCAAAGCCACTCAGATTCTTGTCCAGTCACTTGTAATCTCTCAGTCGGACTACTACAACTCCTTTCTGGAAGATGCTCCCATGTCTACTATTAAACCCCTGACACTGATTCAAAATGCAGCCTGGTTGCCGCTCAGGTGGTGGGTTGGGCGGCAGTATGAACAACGTTTGGCTGTTGTTCAGGGGCTTAGAGGTAGAGTCGGAGCATAGGTCCTCATAACTGGTACGACTGCGGCCCCTGCTGGTTGACTGACGGCGCCTGCACAGGGCTGAGGAATAACATTGAGGGGGGTGTGACCCTCCGTGTGCAGTGTCTCTCGGTGTATGAACTCGGCTCGTGCAGGTGAAAAATGCAGGCTGTACTGACTGCGTGCCGGAGGGGGCGCAAGTCAGTTGGGTGGCGTCCTCAGTCAGCGGCAAAAATGGTCGAATCAGTATAGAGGACACAATCAGGGTAATTGGACACGATTAGAATGGGGATAAAAGTTGGGGGAAAAAAGTGGGAAAAAATAGATAATAAAAAAAAAAAAAAAAAAAGGGCTCTCATGGTGTGTCTCTCCGTACACAGTGCTGATCCGCATTGCACTCGTCAAAGTGTAGGTGACAAAATGCTTACGGCTGCTGCCCACGTGTCGGAAGGGGAGTGGGTTAGCTTCGTTCTCCTCAATCAGAGTGGGGATCACATTGGTGGAGAGGAAGCATAACACTATTGGGCAATTGGACCTGCTAGAAGGGAGAAAAAGGGGATAAAATGCATAAAAAAAAAAATAAAAAAAACACTATAGACATGAAACTTGGATATAACTTAGAGTAGTCAGTGTACAGCTTGTATAGCAGTGTAGATTTACTGTCTTCTGAAAATAACTCAACACACAGCCATTAATGTCTAAATAGCTGGCAACATAAGTGAGTACACCCCACAGTGAACATGTCCAAATTGTGCCCAAATGTGTCGTTGTCCCTCCCTGGTGTCATGTGTCATGGTGTCAACCTCCAAGATGACAACTGCCTTGCTGAGGAAGCTGAAGGTAAAGGTGATGGACTAAACCCAATTGAGCACCTGTGGCGCATCCTCAAGTGGAAGGTGGAGGAGTTCAAGGTGTCTAACATCCACCAGCTCCGTGATGTCATCATGGAGGAGTGGAAGAGGATTCCAGTAGCAACCTGTGCAGCTCTGGTGAATTCCATGC
The DNA here is from genome assembly GCF_030014385.1 of Trichomycterus rosablanca. Taxonomy (NCBI): domain Eukaryota; kingdom Metazoa; phylum Chordata; class Actinopteri; order Siluriformes; family Trichomycteridae; genus Trichomycterus; species Trichomycterus rosablanca. The sequence goes on along the minus strand of NC_086009.1, from coordinate 14,173,313 downwards.
CCAGGAGGGTTAAGGAAGTGCTGGATAATAATGGTGGTCACACAAAATATTGACACTTTGAGCACAATTTGGACATGTTCACTGTGGGGTGTACTCACTTATGTTGCCAGCCATTTAGACATTAATGGCTGTGTGTTGAGTTATTTTCAGAAGACAGTAAATCTACACTGCTATACAAGTTGTACACTGACTACTCTAACTTATATCCAAGTTTTATTTCTATAGTGTTGTCCCATGAAAAGATATAATAAAATATTTGCAGAAATGTGAGGGGTGTACTCACTTTTGTGATACACTGTATATATACAGTATATACATATATACTCATATATATAAAACGTGATACTTGCCTACTAAGTCAGAAATTGGCGGTGCCAAGCTACCTTAGAGAAGTAATTAGCTAACAGAACTAATCTGTAGCATGCAACCTACAAGCCACTAGTCTCGCTCGTCTTGATCCTCCAAACAGAACTCAAGGAAGACAAGCATCATGGTTTTTTTTTTCTGCACTAGCACCCAAGTGGTGGAACGAACTTCCCCTGTCTGTCCAAACATCTCAGACCCTCACTGTCTTCAAAAGACAATTAAAAACCTCTTGCTAACCTTCTATAGCATCATGCTGTTCTATAGGTGTTTAAAAACTCCATCAGCATTGCTGTGTCATACCAGCACAACCCACACTAACACACCACCACCATGTCAGTGTCACTGCAGTGCTGAGAATGACCCACCACCTAAATAATACCTGCTCTGTAGTGGTCCTGGGAGAGTCCTAAACATTAAAGAACAACATAAAAGGGGGCTAACAAAGCATGCAGAGAAATAGATGGCCTACAGTCAGTAATTGTAGAACTACAAATTGCTTCTATATAGAATGCGTGTAGAAACAAGGAGGTGGTTTTAATGTTATGGCTGATTGGTGTACAAAGCTTTAGTGAAAACTAAAGGCGCGCGAACGGCATGCTGACATCCAACCCAGGACTTTTGATTACATTCCAGAGATGTCCGTGCTATCTGATCCGGCCTAAACTGTGTCACAGAAACTGATCCCCTAATTGTTTTACCTCAGAAATGGGACAGAGCGAGTTTCAAAATACAAAAGAATAAAAACTGATTCCAGGGAAACATTCCAGTACTTCTGTGGAGAATGGTTGCTTATACAATGCCTTGACTGTATTTTTCGCAGTAGGAACATCTAGTCATATCCAAATAACCAGCTGTATTCTTCCTCTATTGCTGTGAGATCTGACCGAAGAAGAGGGCTGTACCAAACACACCCCGCCACCTACACGTCTAGGACCCAACTGCTTCTTTCCACCTGCATGAGGTGGGTTCACACAGGGATCAGTACTGTGCGCAAATTAATGCACTGCTCTCTATTATTCACCGTCTCAGTGCCAGCATCATTCATCATGCCAGGGCGGGATGACCGGACTATGTGGGTGTAAGGAGAGGTACATGTGCAGAACGCATGGGTTGAAATGGGTTCCGCTAAGGGCTGCACGTGGGTCGGAGGAGGCGTGAGCAGCAATACACCCACCCCGACCGCCATCAGGGATCCCCCAGTAGCGGAAGACAAATGACTACGCTAAATTGGGAGAAAATAAGAGAAAATGCATAAATAAAATAGGAAAAGGCGCCTGGACCGAGATTCGAACCCGAAATCTGAGCATCGTTAAGCATTGGTGGGCTAGCAGGTTTTTACCTTGGCCCCACCCGAGCACCCAGATTCGTAAAAATTGAGTATGATTTTCATACTTCAAGATTCAATAGTGTTTGATTGCAGTTGTTGCTTTGTTTCTGCTAACGGTGGCACGACTAGTTAACCCTAGGGGTACGATGACATTCCTAACAAGGGTATTATTAGTGTTGCATAAAGGCACTCAGATCCGCTAGCCCACTAATGCCAAGATCCAGTGTTCGAAATTCAGTGCAGTGCTCTGTTCGAGAGGGAAGACGGTAGGCCGAACAGCCTAGCCATAAGGAGGTGCACTTCTCAGTGCAGGTCCCAAACCCGGATAAAAAGAAGAGGGGTAGCATTAGGAAGGGAATCCGGGATACTGTGGCCACCCCTAAAAATATGTGAAAATCTAAGCCCTGCATGAGCTATTTCTTAACTTAATTGCACCATTCATGAAGACCCTAAAAGGAGGAGGGGGCAAATACATGACATGACACATGACATGAGCTCCAGTTTCACAACGCAAGCAAAGCTAGGAGTCAAGAAGTTAATCTCACCGACCGATGTGGTGAGTCACGTCTATAATCCTGGGGGTTATCTGGCCACACAGGGGGCAGCTCTTTGTTTGGCTTTCTGGCTAAGTGCATTGTGTAAGCTGTTGTTCTTCATGTGAGTGTTTGCTCAAAGCAAGGTCACAAAAAGAGACCAAACAAACCAGCAGAACCAGGAGCTAAGAATGAAGGTAGCAACCAGGCAAAGTGTGAGGAGATAGAGAGAGATCCATCAATTCAATATGTCGTCCAGCTTCAGCCACATGGGTTCTGTCCCAGCCTAGTGACTATGTGTGACTAACATTAAAACCACCTCATTGTTTCTACACTCACTGCCCATTTTATCAGCTCCACTTACCATATAGAAGCACTTTGTAGTTCTACAATTACTGACTGTAGTCCATCTGTTTCTGTATCCTTTCATGCTGTTCTTCAATGGTCAGGACTCTCCCAGGTGGATCATTCTCAGCACTGCAGTCACACTGACATGGTGGTGGTGTGTTAGTGCGTGTTGTGGTGGTATGAGTGGATAAGAAACACCTCACACCTGTCCCAGCTGGACTGAGAATAGTCCACCAACCAAAAACATCCAGCCAACAGCGCCCCGTGGGCAGCGTCCTGTGACCACTGATGAAGGTCTACAAGATGACCAAGTCAAACAGCAGCAATAGATGAGCGATCGTCTCTGACTTTACATCTACAAGGTGGACCAACCAGGTAGGAGTGTCTAATAGAGCGGACAGTGAGTGGACGCGGTATTTAAAAACTCCAGGAGCGCTGCTGTGTCTGATCCACTGCAGTGCTGTAAAGGCAGGTTAAAAAAAGTGCTTCTATATGGTAAGTGGAGCTGATAAAACGGACAGTGAGTGTAGAAACATGGAGGTGGAGTCGTACTTTTTACCCATGTACCAAACCTACGTGTTCCTCTGTAAATCGCAGCACACACTAAAGCACACCGCTGCCCAGACTGCAGACTAAAAAAAAAAAAAAACAGGCTCTGCTGTGATGTGGGTAAACAAAGCAATCTCTACATGAAATCAAATGAAAAGCAATACGATTGGTCGGTACGGCTCGACTACAGGGCTGCTCATGATAATCCTGCCTGTACGGCTTGAACACACAGTAGCTCTTTCATCCAGTGGCGCTATTAAAACGAATCTGCAGAAACTATTGTCTACATCCTGTTTACTCGGTCTGCTTAGGACTCGCTTCAGAGTACCTACAGCATAAATAAATGGAAATTAAACGGCTGCAATTACAGCTATTTAAAGAGAGTCTCACTGAGCCTGGCATGATCCTGTATTGGGATCACTGATATCAGTAACGCGTTACTTAATGTGATGACTATAAAACGCGAGCCTCTTTGTTCAGCGTTTGGCTTGAGCGGTGCCACATACACATACATCCATGTTAAGCTGTATTTTCCTCACTGTTTCACTTTTAAACTTGTGTTATAGCTCGGGGTGCTGAGAAATTGTAAGAATCAGCTTCTCCAGGAGAGGCTAAAACGCTGATCATTTAAAAAAAAGCTTAACGTGGTTTAATGTATTTAAAGAACGACACAGGAACACTAAACTTCTCTTAATTATTACTGCTCATACATTCTCTCCACTAATTACATTCCTCACTTATTGTTTTAGTACAATAAGTCACGCTAAGCTTGTTCACGCTAAGCGCTGTTCATACCTCTTGAGTCGCTTTTATGGTGTCATATCAAACAGTTCGTCTTATTGGAGGCGCTTTGAAAAGCCCAACGTGGCAGAAGTGCACAGTGTGCACCGCTCACGACAGCTCCGCGGCATGCTAAGCAGCACCGCCACACTCCAGAGGAAACAATGGCACAGCCGGCGCAAAAGCGGTTTTGCCGCTTCTCAAGTGAACGCGCCCTTAGAATGTCAATTGTGAGCCAAGACTTCTTGTCCAACGTCAGTGTCTAATCTCACAAATGATCTTTTGACTTAAAAGGCACAAATCACCACAGACACACTCTAAAACATTGTTAAAAGCCTTCCCAATATGTTTAGGTTGTTACAGGCGCAAACAGGAGACCAATTCTATCTTAATGCCCATTGTTTTTGGAATGAGATGTCCATCAAGTTCATGGCTGGGTGTGTACATACTTTTGAACATATGAAATGAACATATGCGTTCCAGCATGACTCTATAAAGACATAAGGAAAAGCCTCCAGTGTCCTGCAGAGGGTCCTGACCTCAGCCCCACTGACCAGCTTTGAAATGAACTAGAACATCAACATTGGTACCAAGCCATTCAAACGCTCTTTGGTCACAAATTCCCACAGACATACTTTAAAGCCACATAAGAAGCCATCTCAATAGAGAGGCTGTTGTTAAGCTGAGGTCACTCTATTTTAATATCATTTGTTTTTTTAAATAGGATGTTCTACAAACTCATGGTGTCCAAATACTTTTGGCAACACAGTGTATTGTATATTTAAGCAATAGAACACGAGAGGGAGTGTGTTATCGCCAATAACATCACGGCTGTGATTTGGTCGCAGACACGAGCCGAAGGCGATAACACACGATCTCAAGTGTTCTATTGCTTTTATACAACAGTTTTTACAAAATAAAGAAAGAAAATAAATCAAAGAAGCCCTGAATTTCATAATAAATATGCTTTAATATTGACAATACCTTCCGCCAAAAAGTAGTTCCACAACGAATATAAAGTTTAACACTACAAAGCAGACATCCCAAGTTGCAAAAACTCATTTCAGGGAGGTAAGAACAACAAGAAGAAGAAGAAAAAGGCAAGAACCTCCGAAGGGAAAAAAAGAAATAAAAAACCTCTCGCACACACCAAAGGATACGGGTGATAACAGAACTTTTAGGAGCTTATAACTGGGCTATTAAGCTAACTGTTCGCGTTACAAACACATTAATGTTCCCTACATAGTGCACTAGATTGTGTATCAGATCACGGATATACATTCCCTACATAGTGCACTAGATAGTGAATTAGACGATCGATTTATGTTCCCTACACAGTGCGCTAGATTGTATATCAGATAACGGATCTAAAACGCGATCAGGAAAAAAGTCGTGTGTGTGCATGAAGCTTGTCGTTAATGGCAACGCGTCAGTGGAGTAATACAGTTGTGGTGTGAAAAGGCCGTGCTGTTATCACGAATATCAGCACGGTTGGAACGCTTCTCAACCAATCAGATTGTAAGGTCGGAACTAACTGTTGTATAACATTCTATGTTTTTCATTTTCCATTCGTTCTTCTCTCATTTTCTAACACTAAGTAGGACAATAAAATACCTAACAGTAACCAATTTCCCTAATTCACAGCTTAGCTGCCTAGTAAACAAATATAATGGATCTCGTCACCCTAGTTGAACTCCAGCAGAACTTACATTGGATGTTCTATCAAAATGCAATGTTAGCAATCTAGCTAGGTATCTCTACATCTCTAAATAATAATTCCAGCCCGGCCAGATCGCTAGCATGCTCGATTATTCCTTCAACATTACTGTCTTGCCGCAGGCTGACCACGGCTCGGCTTGATGCCATAACGTGTCACTGGAAACGCTTCAAAGAAATATTGAAGGCATTCAGTGCTGGATTTTACTCTCATAAGTGCTTAAGTGGCCATAACTTTCAATCCTGTTCGTAATCTACAGGATTTAAGACCCGAGTACGCACGTTTAGTGCCCCTAACTATAGCAGCTAAAAGCTTTACATCCTTTTCAAGTTTTTTAAATGTATACAGCGCAAAGGGGAAATGATTCTTGCACGAACTTAGACACGATATGTTGGAAAAATTATTAGTTTTTTTTATTAGTTGGTTTAACGCCATGTCAACACACTGGTTACATTCATGGCAAAATCATTAAATATATATATATATTTTTTTAATAAATCAAGTCATAGTCTTTCTTGTTCTGGTTGGGTGTCCACATACTTTTGAGAATACGGCGTAGTAAGTATTTCAGCATGACTGTGCCCCATGACTGTGCCCTTGTGCATAAAGCAAGCTCTATGAAGACATGAAGAAAAGCCTGGCTTAAAGAAACTCCAGTGTCCTGCACAGAACCCTGACATCAACCTTAGTGCCCAGCCATTCAAATGCTCTTTGACTGAATGGTCACATATTTCCACAGCCATAGTTTAAAGCCATCTCAGCAAAGTGGCTCTTTTTGCTTTGTTTATCTTCATATGTGTGCCCTCAGATTTATATTCATGAAGAGTTTGAGTACTGTTCCAGCTTTACCTTTGTTCAAAATTTCTCTAATGGTTTGGGGAAAACAAGTCCTTGCCGCTCCTGTACATTACTGGAAGAATTCATTTGTTCAGCTAACATAAAACAATGCCAATTAGGCTTCTAGACGAGGCAGTTATAGCCAACTAGTGACTCACAAGATACTTCCACAGCATGTGGTGGCACGGCACTCTGATGCAATACGAATATAATACAATACGGCTGGACGTCTGATGGAGGGTGCCAGAGCAAAAGGCAGAAGAATACGATGGGAATGACAGAACCAGACACGACTATGACAGAACCAGACACGACTATGACAGAACCAGACAAAACAATGGCAGAACCAGACACGACAATGGCAGAACCAGACACAACAGAACCAGACACGACAATGACAGATCCAGACACGACAATGACAGATCCAGACACAACAATGACAGAACCAGACACGACAATGACAGATCCAGACACAACAATGACAGAACCAGACACGACAATGACAGATCCAGACACAACAGAACCAGACACGACAATGACAGAACCAGACACAACAGAACCAGACACGACAATGGCAGAACCAGACACAACAGAACCAGACACAACAATGACAGAACCAGACACGACAATGACAGATCCAGACACAACAATGACAGAACCAGACACGACAATGACAGATCCAGACACGACAATGACAGAACCAGACACGACAATGACAGAACCAGACACGACAATGACAGAACCAGACACGACAATGACAGAACCAGACACGACAATGACAGAACCAGACACGACAATGACAGAACCAGTGTACTTTTTTAGCTCAGTAAGTGTCATTTCCCCATTTTCCTATCTCAATATTTTAAGCCAGAGTGGATGAAGAAGTAATTGCATTCAAGTAAACAAGTTTAGAGCACTCACCTAATTCTCTAGACACTGGAGATACTGCAGCATTCTCTCCGATCTTAGAAACGGCATCAAAGTACATCTTTCCAGCCAGGGTCATAGCTATAAGAGAGCAAACAAAGAATTAATAATATAACATACTTTTATTTTAATTGCATTTATTCATCTGTTTAATCAGCTGCTTTATCCTGGTCAGGTTTGTGGCAGGTCTGGTTCTAAAAGCAGGGAATCAAGAATACCAGGGACTGGGTTCAGGTCATCCGTCCCTGCAGACATAGCCAATCATGTCTGTTTAGACACCTGGCCAGCTGATAGCACAGCTGAAATTCAAACCTAGATCTCAGCAGTGGTGGGCTAGCTTATTAAAACCTTAATATTATACTATATTTGCTTAATCCTAACATGCAGTCTAAAATAAAAACTGAAATGAGAATTGCTGTGAGAATAGGAAAACGTTATCCTGTCTAATTCATAGCCGTGAAAATTGCGTCACGGTCTTCCATCCCTTCAGACATAGCCAATCGTGTCTGTGTGGATGCCCGGCCAGTCGATAACACAGCTGGAAGTCAAGTATACACATTGTAGTACACAGTACAAAAGTCCAATCCTAAATACACACAGCTCCAACCAGTATCAAAAGGCCTGGGTACATTCATGCAGTCTTGTTAGACCTGTACTGTAGGTGGCATTCACATGATAAGAGTAAGATAAGGCTGGGCACGTATTGCCTTGTTTACGCCTTTCACATGATACACGGCAAAACAGCTTTCTGCTGGCTGTGCCACGAAGCACCAAGCTTGAAAACATGCAGTTGTATGAGATATTTTTGGATGAACAAGAGCACTCTGCACCGGTCGTCATTTGGAGACGTAAAATAATAAAGAACCCAGCAAAAGATCAAAGATGTGTTGATCTAATATTAGGAGCGATGCCAAAAGTGTGAATAAGAATCACTCACGTTGTTTTGCCAGTCAGTCCGAATAAATAATTACAAGCGGTCTTCAAAAAGTTTCCGCACTTTTTTAAAACTCTATTTCAAAAACAATTTAGCGTGTAGCCACTGATGCTCCGCTGCTTTCAGATCATCACATTAAAATCTTCTTCCGCCGCTCAGGTGGCGCAGTGGTAAAGTACGCTAGTGCATCAGAGTTGGGTTTCTAGATGCATCGTATCGAAACTCAGCTCTACCTTTCCGACTGGGTTGGGCGGCAGTATGAACAACGTTTGGCTGTTGTTCAGGGGCTTAGGGGTAGAAGTCGGAGCATAGGTCCTCATAACTGGTACGACTGCGGCCCCTGCTGGTTGACTGACGGCGTTTGCACGGGGCTGAGGAATAACATTGAGGGGGGTGTGACCCTCCGTGCGCAGTGTCTCTCCGTGTATGAACTCGGCTCGTGCAGGTGAAAAATGCAGGCTGTACTGATTGCGTGCCGGAGGGGCGTCCTCAGTCAGCGGCAAATGGTCGAATCAGTATAGGGCATGCATTTAGGGTAATTGGACACGATTAGAATGGGGATAAAAGTTGGGGGGAAAAGTGGGAAAAAATAGATAATAATAAAAAAATAATAAAAAAAAAAAATCTTCTTGCCCTTAAAGCTTCTTTGAGCGGTCCAAAAAGGTGGAAATCAGATGGCGCTAAATCCGGACTCTCAGTCTCTCAGACACGACCGATTACTCCTCCTCCCGCCCTCAACGCTTCCAACGTAAATATAACAGTGCGGAAACTTTTTGAAGATCCCCCTCATATAAAGCAAGCTTAATCAAGCCAAATGAATGAACATAGAATATTACATTTGAGAATGACCACCTAGACTCTTAGATGCTTACCCATGACAGACTTCTCGTAGCTCTTTCCAAGGTTGACCAGGTTGCGCAGACCCGGGTTGAACTGTTCCATAACATTCTGCAGAGAAAACATAGCGTTAGAGTTAAATTACGTACAGTACATGCTAGTATGTGTACATTTTAAGTCTGGACTGAATCATGGGTCCGAATATTCTAAGGCCAATTATATTTTTTTGTTTATGCATTTTCTCCCCTTTTCCTCCCAACTTTTAGCGTTTCCAATTACCCAATTGCATTATGCTTCCTATCTACTAAAGCAGATCCCTGCCCCGGGTTGAGGAGAGCGAAAGTGACACACGCCCCCTCCGACACGAAGGTATCTTTTCACCCGCACGAGGCGAGTTTATATGTGGATACATATAAACCCTGATCAACGCATTATCGCTCCACTCTGTGCAGGCGCACCAAACAGCCGGCAGAGGTTGAAATTGCCTCAGTTGTGACGGGTCGCCTGTCCGGCTCCCACCCTGTTTTAATAACAGCCAATCGTAAAAGAAGGTGAAATTGAGTTGAAGAGAAGTTGGTTTGTAGTCACAAATGCTAATTGCATCAGTTAACACTAATGGTGAAGAACAAAAAGGAATACATTCTTTTATTCCCAAAAAAAATAGAAAAACGGAGAACCACAAATAAAGGAATCAAGAACCTGAGGTAAAAAAACACTAGTATGTTCCAACACTAAAACCTTGGACGACAACCTCTACTGTAGCAAACCAAACCTGATTAACTGGAAGTGAATAGTTTAATATGGCATCTACACATTCTATGCATTCTTTAAGGACGTTTATAATCATAAAAGCACTCACAGAGACACGTCTCCTGGTTACACGTACAGAATGATATTTTTTCAATCTAATTAGTTGGTAAGAACCAATTACAGAGCCAGAATATTTCCGGATCTGACCCACAGATCCGGCGGCTAATTAAACAGCCCTGGTTTATAAACTGCAACTGGCAAGCACTTGAGTCTTCTTACTTCGGTCATAATTTAAGCCCATTATGGTAGCTTCCAGCCTGGCAGACCGTGCACAAACACAGACTTTATCCAAGACAATCTGGGTCTGCTGCTGTAATGTAACAGGATGGTGGAACACTTTTGAATGAGGCCATCAATTGCCCTTGTGAGTTTATTGGCCCAGGATTGACTAGTGTTAGACGACAGGAAAACATCTGGCCAGCGATTGACGACAGTCTGCGTTTCTCCTTGGTTAAACTGTTAGTCTACTCTCCACCAATGCCGATCCCCGCTCTGATCGAGGAGAACGAAGCTAACCCATGCCCCCTCCGACACGTGTGCAGCAGCCGTATGCATCTTGTCACCTACACTTTGACGGGCGCAATGCAGACCAGCACTGTGTACGGAGAGACACACCCTGACGGCACTCTTTTCCCGTCTCTGTGCAGGCGCCATCAATCAGCCAGCAGAGGTGGCAGCTGCATTAGCGATTAGAGAGTCCCTATCCGGCTTTTAATGTCCCACCCCTGTCTGAACAGCAGGCCAATCGTTGTTCATGTGGCTGCTCAGCCCAGCCGGCAGACTGAACTGAGACTCGATACAGTGTATTCGAGATCCCAGCTCTGGTTCCAGCGTGTGTTTTTACCGCTGCGCCACCTGAGCGGCCTAGAAAAAATCTTTTTCCGACACTTCATTTCATTTGAGAGAAAGCCACAGGTCTTTAAGGAGTAAGGTCGCAAGCCCAACACCACAGTGTCCGCGCGGGGAAGCCAGCGCAAAAACGGTTAAGCCTCTTCTCATGTGAATGCACCATCACTGGCAGTGTGCACGAACTAGCTGTGTTACTAGTTGCATTCAGAGATTGATCTTAACCTTTGAAATTAACCTTTATCAATCCAATGAAAATGTCATGGTCACCTACAGAAATCCCAATAAATTACTGAAACTAAAACTTTTCATAAAGTACTAAACAATTAGGCATTAAAACAACAAATGGTGAAGCTGTTTTGTGGCAGTATTGCTATGGCAGTATTGCTATCACTCAGATCCACACTGCACATGTGGATCTGAGTGATGTGGATATTTTGCATCATGCTGGTGAAATGTCTTATAATAACTACACTGACGTCAGGAGGAGCCTCAACACACCGATAACATCTGTATTCTCAATTATCGTGTTTAGTTGGTGTTTCTAATGAATTTTTTGCTACTGTGGAATGTCCACATTCTAAATGCTGAACTGGTTTGGCTCCTAGCGTTTGTGTTCGACTTGCTGTTCTACATTACTGTCGTATTCACTGTTACGCTGTTTTTTTATACAGTACAGCATGTAGATGTGTTGATAAGATACTTGGTTGATGGGTTTCATATTTTGATGGGGCGTTAAATGCTTAGTGGTTACGGTTAACTGTTGACTAATGGTGGTCGGGTATCGGTTAAAAGAATTTGGGAAGTCGGTGGCGCAGTGTTAAAAACACACGCTGCAACCAGAGCTGGATTCCAGATACATGGTATCCAATCCAGCTCTGCCTTACCGGTCCGAGGCTGAGTGGCTGTATGAGCAATGATTGGCCGGTTGCTCAGTTGGGGGGGCGGGACAAAGAACCGGATGCGAGTCTCTCTCTGTCAGAATGCGATTACGACCTCTGCCAGCTGTTTAGAGGCGCCTGCACAGAGATGAGGAAGGGTGCCCCTAGGGTGTGTCTCTCCGCATGCAACGCTAGGTGGCGCCACACTCATCAATGTGTGGGTGGCAAAAATGCATCCGGCTTGCTGCTCATATGTCGGAGGGGATATGGGTTAGCTTCGATCTCCTCGGTCAGGGCAGGGTTCGGCATAGACAGAGAAGAAGCACGATGCAAATTAAACAATTGGATGCGCTAAAGGGGGAGAAAAAGGGGATAAAAAAATAAAAATAAAAAGAATTTGGGACAATTCTTTATAAATGCTTTATAAGTAGTTAATTCTAATACTTTTATCAGACATTATTGAAGAGGAATGACAGTGACATATTACTTTAACCTTTGAGTCATATTTGAAATGGCTTTGTAACATCGAGATTGGATTACTGCAATACACTGTATTTTGGAATTACCAAGGGGTCTCTGCAGCTACAATGTTAACTAATGAAAAAAGAGCACATTAATCCAATTAGAGCATCTATACAGAATATAAAATCTAATATAATTTGGCACTGATGGTTTTAAAGCCTTTAATGGACGGGCCCCAGCATATCTTGGGGACGTGCTTTATGTGTATACAACCTCAGGATCCTTGAGGTCTGGGTCCCTGTCACTTTTGACGGTCTTGTCTTAAAGAAAAAGGGAATCGTGCTTAGGACAGGTAGTTACTCGTTATACAAGTTTCATCAGTTCAAGTTATTTTAATGTCAAACACAGCCATGGACAATTTTGTATCTCCGATTCACCTCACTTGCATGTTTTTTGACTGTGGGAGGAAACCAGAGCTCCCGGAGGAAACCCATACAGACATTGGGAGAACATGCAAACTCCACACAGAAAGGACCTGAACCAGTCCACCTGGGAATCAAACCCAGGACCTTCTTGCTGTGAGGCGACAGTGCTACCCGCCAAGCCAATCCTAAATTTCAGTTAAAATACATCGTATGGTCAACACTGGTCCTAATGAATGAGTTCAGGTGTTTCAGCCACACCCATTATTAACAGGTTAATATAATTGGATGGTGCTGCAGTAAATTCTGCTGACCCACTACTGTTGGGACCCAGGGCTTTAATTCCCAGCAATAGTGGGAATTCTACATACAGACATGATTTACTATATCTGAGTGGTGAGGATGGCCAAGGTCTATTGATAGATTGGCATCCTGTCCTAACCTAGGATGTGTTACTATATCACACTCAGTAATTCCGGGGTAACCAGACCCACCTCGGGTTTTATGTTGGTTTAAACCTGTTGCAACAGTTTGGGAAGAGCCTTTCCTGTTTTAGCAAGACGGTGCCCCAGTGCACAAAGCAAGATCCAAAAAGAAATTGGACAGTCCTGACCTCAAGCTCTCAAGCCCAACTCCACAATTGTGCAGAAAGCCTTTCCAATGGACTGGGGGATTGTTATGTATAGGCTTCATACACTTATCAGCCATAACATTAAAACCACCTCCTTGTTTCTACAGCTCCACTTACCATATAGAAGCACTTTGTAGTTCTACAATTACTGACTGTAGTCCATCGGTTTCTCTACATACTTTTTAGCCTGCTTTTACCCTGTTTTTCAATGGCCAGGACCCCTCACAGGACCACTACAGAGCAGGTATTATTTAGGTGGTGGATCATTCTCAGCACTGCAGTGACACTGACATACATGGTGGTGGTGTGTTAGTGTGTGTTGTGCTGGTATGAGTGGATCAGAAACAGCAGCGCTGCTGGAGTTTTTAAATACCGTGTCCACTCACTGTCCACTCTATTAGACACTCCACCTTGTAGATGTTAAGTCAGACGATCGCTCAGCTATTGCTGCTGTTTGAGTTGGTCATCTTCTAGACCTTCATCAGTGGTCACTGTTGGTTGAATATTTTTGGTTGGTGGACTATTCTCAGTCCAGCAGTGTCCGTGAGGTGTTTAAAAACTCCATCAGCGCTGCTGTGTCTTATCTACTCATAACAGCACAACCCACACTAACACACCACCACCATGTCAGTGTCACTGCTGTGCTGAGAATGACCCACCACACAAATAATACCTGCTCTGTGGTGGTCCTGTGGGGGTCCTGACTATTGAAGAACAGCATGAAAGGGGGTTAACAAAGCATGCAGAGAAACAGATGGACTACAGTCAGTAATTGTAGAACTAGAAGTGGAGCTGATAAAATGGACAATGCGTGTAGAAACAAGGAGGTGGTTTTAATGTTATGGCTGATCGGTGTATACTGTAATTAAAGTTAATATATTGTTTATAATCTTTGAGCTTTCCTATATGCACCATCCTAAAATATAGTAATGAATACAAAAGGTGTTCAGACTGCTGCTTTAGGTTGTGTTAACACAGGACCCATTTCTCCACCTGTCAGCACGTCTTTGTGTACAAAGTGGTGAGAATGCAACTGCTGTTAAAATGCATTGCTTCCTTTCTACAAAAAAAAAAATAGATGTCAAGTACCTTCTCATTACCCGAGTAAGTGAAGACAAACAAACATGAAGCAGTCTGGGATCAAATGGACCAATTACTCTTCATACTTGTTAAGCTTTGTGTTTTATCATAGTGTAGTTCAGCATTACTGGCCTAATGTTTCCAAGGTTGCTACTGAAACAATGTGTGTCACATGACTTACGTCCAAAAAAAAAAAAAAAAAAAAAAAAACTCAGGGCAGGGTTTTAAAAAATGGGATTATGAATGTCCAAAATGACCGCTACCATCATGTTACAAAGCTCAGTGAAGTTTCATTTAGTCTGAAACAGTAAATCACATTGTCATATCAGAGCATTATTAACCCCCTTGGATTCTATTTACAGCAAATGTGTGCATATGCGAAAAAGGAGGGCGGGGCAAATAAAATGCAATGTTTTTGTGTTATTACGAGGGATCTTTAAAAAGGTTCCGCACTTTTCTATTTTGGTTGGAAACGGTGAGGGCGGGAGGAGTTGTGATTGGTCGTGTCTGAGCGACTGAGAGAGAGAGCTTGTAGTCCGGATTTAGCGCCATCTGATTCCCACCTTTTTGGACCGTTCAAAGAAGCTTTAAGGGGAAGAAGGTTTTTATGTGATGATGATGTGTAAGCAGAGGTGCATCAGTGGCTACGAGATAAACCAAAAACATTTGTTACTGATGGTATTAAAAAGTTCGGAAAGTGACTAAACGTGATGTCATTTGTTTTTGAAATTCTTAATAAACAGAGTTAATAAATACTAGTCTTATCTCCCTGTGATAAAAAAACTAATTTGATATTTTTACTTTAATCTGGATTTAAACCTGTTAATCCAGGACTGGAATAAATGACCCAACAACACTAGGCAAACTACTTATTCCAGCCTGTGAACCATGCTCATACTGTATGTGCATATATAACTGCATATAACCCACATTATTCTATGACCCTAGGTTCGCAGGATGAAGCCCGGCACGGTGGCTCGTGGGTAGCACTGTCGCCCCCCAAGTTCGATCCCCAAGCGGCGCGGTCCGGGTCCCTTCTGTGTGAAGTTCTCCGGTTTCCTCCCACAGTCCAAAAACATGCAGTCGGGTTAATTGGAGACACTGAATTGCCCAATAAGTGAATGGGTGTGTGTGTGTGTGTGTGTCTGCCCTGCGATGGACTGGTGCCCCGTCCAGGGTGTTACTGTAGGCTCCACTGTAGGCTGGAGCATATCCCAGCTTTTCAGTGGGCGCAAAGCACACAGTAACACCCTGGGCTGGGCGCTAGTCCTTTGCAGGGCAGACACACATACACACACACACCCATTCACCTATAGGGCAATTCAGTGTCTCCAATTAACCCGACTGCATGTTTTTGGACTGTGGGAGGAAACCGGAGCTCCGGGAGGAAACACACTCAGACACGGACCCGGACCGCCCCGCCTGGGGATCTAACCCAGGACCTTCTTGCTGTGAGATGATGGTGCTGCCCACCAAGCCACCGTGCCGCCCACAATACCATTCTAAGTATACTATTTAGATATACTATTCTACTAAACTACAGTATGCGGTTTGACACACAGATGCTTCGAATGCCATTGCGGCTTTAAGCTCCACATTCGGGAGGCATCGACTGGCTTGATTGGTTTTCTCCCTTACCTTCGAAACATCCAAATCACCACAGTGACAGATTCCCCAGACTGTTATCTCATCAGAGTAGAGGTCTGTCCACACAAGACTCGAATTACGTTCTAACAATGTTGAACGGTACGTTTTATTTAGGATTATTTACACCAGACACATCTGACACTATTAATGCAACACAAGTGCTGGCCAGATACAGTTCTTGAGGTTTCCCCAGTTCTAAGGTGCGACGTATCGTCCTTGTGCAAATATTTGCCCGGATGAATGGATGACAATAAAGGTGTACTTGAATTGATTTTATATCCACGTTGATGTTTAGGGTACAAATTGGGATTTAATATCACACCATGTGCTTTCTTGCTAATCATTAACGTACCACTCCCTGCAATCTTGGTCGACACCCTTCTTGGTATCAAATGCTTTCACAGGAACTCGGTAACAGTAGCAGGGCAGTCTGACAGAGAACGGCGATGACGTATTCCTGAACTGGGTGTGGAAACGAGGCCTTGCGAAACCACAGCTTCCACATAGGGAAACATTTGCAATCGTAAAAAGCTCGCGCCTCATCTAGACTGCCGTATGTTTACATGATGAGTGTGCTGGAATTTATTCTGATATGGAAAGATATTTTTTATAGCCAGTGATTCATAATACGTAATGTTTGGAAGCTAATGATTAACAAATGACAAAGTTAGTAACCTTTAACAGTACCCATTGAACCATCGTGTGTTAAAATGTGAACACCTGTCTTAATTATTAAGTTTAGGTGAGTCAGTCACACCCATTGCTAGCAGGTGTATCAATTCTACAATAATAAAAAATAAAAAAATCAATGATATGTCTCTAACAGTTTAAAGAAAGGGCGTTTCCTGGCCAAGCATCACTGTACACAAATCAATGTCCATAGAGCCATGTGGAGACATTTCTCCAACATTTAAACCCATTGAACACTTTTGGTATGAATTGGAACACTGACTGTGAGTCAGGCCTTCTTGAAAAGCCTTGGAAAGCCCTCCCAAACGAGTATTCCATAACAATCCCCTTTAAAACAAATAATGAGTTTAAAATGTGATGTCCAACAAGCTGGTGGTCAGGTGTACATACGTTGCCCATATTGTGCATATGCAAACTGATCAGGGTCCGAATCTGTGCGGTGCTATCAGACATGACACAGGCGTGATTGGCTATGTGGCTATATATTGTTCCAAATATGGTATGCATCTCAAATGGATCCGGTTCTACTGGAAATACTGGGTGCAATGCGGTAATACCTTAAACAGGGCACCAACCCATCGCAGGGCCTCAGCCATCCCCTCCCCGATATCAGACACAGCCGATCATGTCTGTTCAGACTGGAGTAAATACCCAAACAACACTAGGCAAATTACTTATTCAGGCCTGCATGCTCATATGGGCATGCATTAACCACATATAACCCACATCATTCTATGACCATAGGTTCGCAGGAGGAAGCCCGATGAGATTCGAACCTGGATCCCAGCAGTGGTGGGCTGAGAGTGATTTCAAATCACTGTTTTACTTAGTGCAAATGAAAAAAATCCCACATCTCTATACAACACCTGTGTACAAACACCTTAAGTTACTTGGGTTTAAATAGACTTGACACACCAAGGTTAAATATAACTATTTTAGCAATGCAGGGTAGGCTTAAAGGTCCCAGCAAGCAGCACACTATAACACGATCAATAAAAATTCAGGAATAGCATCAGCAACCCACTTCACCTTACTCTTGTACAAATGCTCATAAGTGGGATGTTAAAATGCTTACAATTTATTTCATATGTATTTTAATTGTAATATATAAATAAGAAACTGTAGGATATAATGCCACATATACACGATTGGGCAATAACAAGAGTATTTAAAAGTATCAAAATGACAAAAGTGAAGTGTATTCACGCAATTTATCTTTTTTCTTTTATATTTTAATAACTGCTTTATTCTCGCCAGGGTCCAGGGTCGGGTAGGGTTCGGTTCCATCAGGAAAACACTGGTGTCAAAGCAAAACACCTTGAACAAGGCACCAATCCATTGCAGGGCTTCAGAAATCACCGCCTAGACCGAGCTAATCATGTCTGTGTAGACGCATTGCTGCCCGATAGCACTGCTGGGATTTGAACTCAGAACTCAATTGACTTTCTAATGATTGCTTTAAAGGTGGCTCTTTTTCACATAGAACTCCAGACAGGGTTGCAAGATACATTCCCTTAAAACTGGGCTTCTCCTGAACTGCTCTGTTGCCAATGTTATTTATTTATTTTTATTTTTTTATTTTTTTTTGCTATTTATAACTTTCAGTTCAATTAAATTTTGTGTTTTTTGGATGATTTGTGTAAATCCTATTTATTTAAAATATCCTCCAGGCCACCCAAGAAGGACGGGTCCCTGCCGAGTTCCTCTCAAGCTTTCTTTCTGTAATTTTAAGGGAGTTTTTCCTTGCCACTGTCGCCCTCGGCTTGCTCAACAGGGGTTGTTGGACTGTTGGTCCTGGACGCTGTAAAGTTGCTTTGAGTCAATGTCCATTGTAAAAAGCGCTATATATAAATAAATTTGACTTGACTTGAAGGTTGAACATTTTCTGTGTGCATTAGATAACATTACAAGGTTGCTTTGGGTTTTTCTGACAAAACAGCACCTTAAGGCTGAACTAAAGCTCTTGTTGCTGATCACATAGATAAATAAAAGCACAGGAAATAGGGCTTCTTTCCAACACAACAGCAGCTAAGCCTATAGCAAAAAAAAACTTTCTTGACTGTAAATAGTCTCCCATGTTTTAACAGCTTCTAATTATGGATTCTTGTATTACATCTGACTCTCTGAACTGATTTTCTTTCCATCTTATGGTTACAGATCGAGTTATCATTGTAATATTGGCAATAGACCACTGTTCCGTGTACTTTTTTTTTAGAGGCACAGTCAGATAAGCTATATTTATATGGAAACAAATGCAGCAGATATAGTCCATTATAATAATTAACAAAGAATTATATTATGACAAAGATTATATTTATATTTAATAATGCACAGTACAGTGATATTCTTTCTTCACATACCCCAGCATATTTGGAAGCTGGGGTCAGAGCGCAGGGTAAGCCATTGTACGGCACTCCTGGAGCCAAGAGGATTAAGGGCCGTGCTCAAGAGCCCAACAGTGGCTGAATGACAGAGCTGGGATTCGAACTCTCCTTTAAATTGAGAGCCCAAAGCTCTACCCACTAGGCTACCACATATTTATAGGTAAACACGCACTAAATAAATATACTGCTGGGAGGCCAAGACCCTTACAAGTGTATGCAAGCTTTTCATTTGTTAACTTTGTAACAGCATGTTTGTAAATACATTTAAAACAGTGTATTCAGTATTTAGCTATAAGTACTTTCTCAGTATTGACGGCACTTCACAAAGTTGCCAGGTAGGGGATTTTCCAGCCAAATTTATTCATGTGAGGATACTTTCTTTATTTGCATTATTCATTTATTTATATAATGTTGGATTTGTTTTAAAATTACATACAGTTTTTTTACACAATAAGCATTTGGCATAGTTTGTACCTTCCTCAAAAATAAAAGGACATTCATTATTTAGATAAATAAAAGATAAGCACAAATACAGTATTTCATTTTTTTAAGAGAAATAATAAAAGGAAACTTTGTCATAATTTGTCTTTAATTTCATTTTGTTTAAAAACAAATCGGGAAAAAATCACATCCTGAACCCAGTATCGTGAATCGTATCGCATTGTGGGTAGAGTGTATCGTTACATCCCTATTTTTGAGTATTTTTGAATGACTTTAGGTGTCTTTAGGTTTTGTAAATGCTTAATAGTAACATGTTGTGTCATATAGTTTCTCAGAGTATCTTGCCCATCCCTAAATTATTTGAAATGTTGGAAATGAGCAAAAACTGAACCCATGCCATTGATGTATCAATACTTTTTGAGTGTTTTTGAGTACTTTTGAGTGTCTTTAGGTTTTTTAAATGCTCAATAGTAACATATTACTCCATATAGTTTCTCAAAGTACCTTGCCCATCACTAAATTATTTGAAATGTTGAAATTAAGCAAAAACTGAAGCCATGCCATTGATGTATCAATACTTTTTGAGTATTGTTGAGTACTTCTGAGTGACTTTAGGTTTTGTAAATGCTTAATAGTAACATGTTGTGTCACATAGTTTCTCAAAGTACCTTGCCCATCCCTAAATTATTTGAAATGTTGAAATTAAGCAAAAACTGCAGCCATGCCATTGATGTATTAATACTTTTTGAGTGTTTTTGAGTACTTTTTAGTGTCTTTAGGTTTTTTAAATGCTTAATAGTAACATATTACTCCATATAGTTGGGCAGCTGTAGCCTAGTGGTTAAGGTACTGGTCCAGTAATCAGTAATCCAGTAATCAGAAGGTTGCCGGTTCAAGCCTCACCACTGCCACGTTGACACTGTTGGGCCCTTGAGCAAGGCCCTTAACCCTCACTTGCTTAGATTGTATACTATCACAACTGTAAGTCGCTTTGGATAAAAGCGTCTGCTAAATACTGAACACATGTAAACATATAGTTTCTCAAAGTACCTTGCCCATCCCTAAATTATTTGAAATGTTGAAATTAAGCAAAAACTGCAGCCATGCCTTTGATGTATCAATACTTTTTGAGTATTTTTAAGTACTTCTGAGTGACTTTAGGTTTTGTAAATGCTTAATAGTGACATGTTGTGTCATATAGTTTCTCAGAGTACCTTGCCCATCCCTAAATTATTTGAAATGTTGGAAATGAGCAAAAACTGCACCCATGCCATTAACTTATTAATACTTTTGGAGTATTTTTGAGTGACTTTAGGTTTTGTAAATGCTTAATAGTAACATGTTGTGTCATATAGTTTGTCAGAGTACCTTGCCCATCCCTAAATTATTTGAAATGTTGGAATTAAGCAAAAACTGAAGCCATGCCATTGATGTATTAATACTTCTTGAGTATTTTTGAATGACTTTAGGTTTTGTAAAAGCTTAATAGTAAAAGCATATTGTGTTTTATAGTCGGTGTAGTAAGCTGGACAGCAGGAAAACTAAATATCGCGATACTTGCTGTTTAACGTATGGAAGCGTAATGAAGTATCGCGATATAATTTTGCCACACCGTTCAACAAGTTCAATGTCCTGAGCAGCTCAGCCACCTTGTCATGAACGGTTATAACAGGTACAAGTGGTTCAACTCTGAAGAATGACTTTTTAAAAGCATTATTATATGTATTAGAGTTACACAATGCTGCTGCTTACCTTGTACGTGCTTTCGGTCAGCTTACTCACTTCTTCTGGGTCTCGAGACATGTTCGAGTCCTCCGCGCGGTCAAGACGAATACAGAAAGTTTGGGACGAGTCGGTATACTGAAATAAAACGTTCACAAATAAACTACTTTATATATAGGTCCTCATAGTCGGTTATTCTTTCACAAACACCACATTGAAGACTATAAAAAGAAGAAAAAAATAAATTAAAACGTATATCCAAAATAGTAAAGCGTGGTCTGGTGATTAAACTGGCTGCTGCGGCTTCGAGTTCCAAAGCTCCGCTGTCAAACTAGTGCGTGAGAGAGCAGGAGTGGGCGGAGTTATCATAGGTAAGGTTCGGCTAGGTAGGTAAAGCCCGTGACGTCACGCCTGCTCCCTGTGTCTCAAATATCGCCTTAGTCCCTATTCCCTATTCCCTACCAACTTCAATATCGTATATTGGATGTTACTTCACATGACTAAGTGCAGGTCATTTGGACGCCAGCCTTTTTAGTGCACTGTGGCATTTCACGAGTGCACTTCATATGCCATTTAGGGCGTGCCACAATTTCCAAAATAGTGCACTATATAGGGAAAAAAGTGTAATTTGGGACAAAAATTGGGATTGGAGTTGGTATTGTATTGCTGATAGTAAGGCAATTGCGCCCTCTTGAAGTGCACGGTGACATTGCAGGTATATGTGATACATTCACATTTACTTACAGTAGTGTAACAGTACACTGTCTAACCAAATGGGGGTTAAGGGCCTTGCTCAAGGGTCCAACAGTGTCAATCTGGCAGGGGTGGGGCTTAAACCTGCCACCTTTTGATTACTAATCCAATACCTTAGACCAGCTCTACTGTACAGGTAAATGATATTTGATTTAGTGCCTTTAGCTGTATATAAAGACACATGACATGGAGTTCTTTGATACAGTTGTGTGCAAACGTTTGGGCATCCTGGCTAATTGGCACACAGTGAGGACCTCTAACTTCTACCTACTAACAGTTGAGACAGAGGCATCACCTTACCTTATCTTATTATTTACACTTTTTAATTCACAGGAGTTTTACTCATCTGACCACAGCGCACATTTCTACTGTTGCACGGTCCATCTGAGATGCACAGGGGCCAAGAGAACTTGGCCTAGTTTCTGCAAATATGCACAGCTTTATTGAATGGCTTTCTATCTGCGGAATAGAGTGTCAGGTATCATGTTTTGACGCTGTGACGGACTGTGTTGAGTGACAACAGTTCTTTATTACAGTAGCTTGAGGGTTTATCATGCAATGCTGGCTGAGGGCTTGAAGGTCAAGTACATTCAGGAGTGATTTCCAGATTTAGCCATACGCCACACACTGACTGAGATTTCTCTGGATTTCCTGAATCTTTTCACAATATTATGACCTAAAGATGGTGAATAATTAAAAATCCTGTGGTCAGAAACGTTCTTTTTGAACTGATTGACAATTGTCTCAGAAAATCAAGAATCATGTTACCAATTTACCTGCTTATTGTAACTCTTATTTTGCCCCGTCCCATCTTTTTCTGAGGGTGTTGCAGGCATCAGATTACTGTTATATCTAAAAAATACAAAGTTAGTCAGCCAGAACATTAAAAGTAATTTCTATACTTTTGTCAGTTAAATAAAAGTTAAACAGAACTTTTTTGCAGATTACCATGACATCTAACAGACCAGCAGGAATTATATTGGTGGCATGGCAGTCCTCAAACTGAGATGTTCTTAGGTCACAGGTCCTAACCAATGACCCCATTTTAAAGGCTCAAATTTTTCATGACCGCACCACAACCCCACTTTCCACCCTGTGGACTTGGGCATGGTCTTGGACTTATTTTAAGGGCTCAAAGAGAGAGAGAGCTTATAGTCCAGATTTACATAATCTGATTTCCACCTTTTTGGACCACTGAAAGAAGCTTTAAGGGGAAGAAGATTTCCATGTGATGATGTGAAAGCAGAGCTGCATCAGAGGCTACTCGCTCAACCAAAAAGATTTTTTGCTGATGGTACAACACTGGGAAAAATGCAGAGAAAAATTCCGGTTTCCTCCCACAGTCCAAAGACGTGCAAGTGAGGTGAATTGGAGATACAAAATTGTCCATGACTGTGTTCGATATGACCTTGTGAACTGATGAACCTTGTGTAAGGAGTAACTACCGTTCCTGTCATGAATGTAACCAAAGTGTAAAACATGACGTTAAAATCCTAATAAACACACAAACAAACCACCAAGTTGCCAATGTTGGGCCCCTGAACAGACCCTTAACTCTTTGTATCTCATTGTATGTTGCTAACAGCATTTGCTAAATTATGCTAATAAGTAGAGAAGCGTTCTCTCTCGACCTAATTGTTTGTGCAATACAGTGTTAAAATTCAATTTCCTTCCACAAGAGGTCTCTCAAAGGCAACAAATTAAATACAGATATGAAAAATGAGGTATGAACCGTGGCTGGGCAGTCTGGGTACACTTCTTAGCCAAAAAGAAATAAATATGGATACAGTGATATATTAGTCACGGTGTCACATAAAGACCACCGAATTTTCAGTGTCTAATTTGATAAATGTCCCCCTTCGCACACAACTACACACACATTTATCAAACAAATGACACACGTTTGAATTTCTTTCTATTTGGATGTGCTGGAATTAAACAAGAAGTAAGAACATTCATGAAACGGAACATGTCTTGAGGTTGAACGCCAAACTTAAAAATGCCATGACAATGACATGGTGGTGGTGTGTTAGTGTGTGTTGTGCTGGTATGAGTGGATCAGAGTTTAAATCCCGTGTCCACTCACTGTCCACTCTATTAGACACTCCTACCTAGTTGGTCCACCATGTAGATGTAAAGTCAGAGACGGTCGCTCATCTATTGCTGCTGATTGAGTCGGTCATCTTCTAGATCTTCTAGACATTCTTAGTCCAGCAGTGACAGTGAGGTGTTTAAAAACTCCATCAGCATTGCTGTGTCTGATCCACTCGTACCAGCACAACACACACTAACACACCACCACCATGTCAGTGTCACTGCAGTGCTGAGAATGACCCACCACCTAAATAATACCTGCTCTGTGGTGGTCCTGACCATTAAAGAACAGCATGAAAGGGGGCTAACAAAGCATGCAGAAAAACAGATGAACTACAGTCAGTAATTGTAGTACTACAAAGTGCTTCTATATGGTAAGTGAAGCTGATAAAATGGACAGAGAGCGTAGAAACAAGGAGGTGGTCATAATGTTCTGCCTAATCAGTGTAAGGGAGTGATTTGCCTTTCTGGTCAGTGTATGAGCATTTCAATCTCAGTGTTTTCTTGGTCTTTCAAGTAAGAACAGTCGTGAAACTGAACTGAATGTCAATTCCTTCATATAAAGAGTTGTATTATTTCCTCTGAAGTACAGGCAACTTTAAGCAGGTGGATTTGTTCTACTCATTAGAAGCTTGTTTATGTTAATAAATTTGCGGCCATTATTCACCTATCATATATATGACCTTATCAAATACTAAAAAATTCCTGGGTGCTTCTCAGTAGCAGGACAAAATAATGCAGCCAAACACAGGAACATCCTTA
The DNA here is from genome assembly GCF_030014385.1 of Trichomycterus rosablanca. Classification (NCBI taxonomy): domain Eukaryota; kingdom Metazoa; phylum Chordata; class Actinopteri; order Siluriformes; family Trichomycteridae; genus Trichomycterus; species Trichomycterus rosablanca. The sequence goes on along the minus strand of NC_086009.1, from coordinate 14,148,533 downwards.
AAGAAAACCTACTCTAGGGTGCACTTAAACTCTGGATCAACAGTTCAGCTTTTAACATGACAATGACCCGAAGCATAGAACCAAAACAACAGTAAATTGGCTTCAGGGCCAATATGAAGGTCCTTGAGAAAGCAGTTCACAGAAGCTTGTTTATGTTAGTAAATTCACAGTCATAATTTACCTATCATAAATATGACCATATAAAATACTACAAAATTTGTAGGTGCTTCTCAGTAGCAGGTAATCAAAGACTCTAGTAAAAAGTGAGATGGTGCCAAACACAGGAACATCCTTAAAGAAAACCTACTCTAGGGTGCATTTAAACTCTGGATCAACAGTTCACCTTTTAACATGACAATGACCCGAAGCATAGAGCCAAAACAACAGTAAATTGGCTTCAGGGCGAAAGCAGTTCAAAGAAGCTTGTTTATGTTAGTAAATTTGCAGTCTTAATTTACCTATCATAAATATGGCCATACTAAATACTATGAAATTTGTAGGTGCTTCTCAGTAGCAGGTAACCAAAGACTCTCATTAAAAGTGAGGGACAAATAAATAGCAGAAAACCTCCTCCAGGGTGCACTTTAACTCTGGGGCTACAGTTCACCTTTCAACATTACAATGACCCGAAGCATAGAGCCAAAACAACAGTGGATCAGCTTCAGGGTGAGTCTTTAGGGGTCTGTCTAAAAACCTAGTGAGCTCTCTACATAGACACATTTTACACCATCCTACACGAGCTCCCAAGAAGAAGGCTGTCTATATTCTTAGATACCCTAAAATGCTGCCTATGGAGGTGCCTTAAATCTAAGTGATAATCTAACTGAATGCTGGGATTGTCTTCACCTCTACGGAAGCATCGGATGTTCCTTTGTTATTCAGTGTGGCACAAGTTTTCTCACAAAAAAAACTACAAATATGGTGGACGAATGCAGACAACAAGTTCTATAGTTATATATATATACACTCTCATTGATGTTTAATTTGTATAAAGGTGTACGAGTGTCATTTATGGGCTTTTCAGTGACAATTTAACTGTTTTTGGTACAAGAAGGTGTTAGCTGGCATGCTAGCGGGTTGTTCTGCCTCAGCCCATTGGTTTGAATGGCCTCAGGCTTACTGTGTTTGCCCAGACGTAATCACTGTCTGTCTGTTGATGTCTTATTAGAATTTTCTCCACTTAGACAGCTGCCTAGGTAGGCAGCAAGGGAGCTCACTAGGTTTTCAGACTGACCCTAGATGTCCTTTAGTTGCCCAGCCAAAAACCGGACTGAAACCCCATCAAACAGCTATCAAGAGAGCTGGAGAAAGCAGTTCACAGAAGCGCTCTATCCAGTTAAAGGATCTGCCATGAATAATGGGATAAACTGACCAAATACAGGTGTGCAAAGCTTGCAGTCCAGCAGCTTGAACTGCCACCAATGGCGCTTCTACCAATGATTAAATAAACGGTCTGAATACTTTTGTAAATAAGAGAGAATGAGAACGAGTGGGTTCTTGATCTGTCTATATTGCTGAATGCGCAAAGCAAAAATAGTGCTGCCGTCTTAGCTTATTTACCAATTTTAATAGGTATGTACTGTACTTCTGTCTGTATACCTATACATGCTGTGTGAGTAAAGGTGACATCTCAGATAACAAGGGCCACTTCTGAGAAATAAAATCCACATAAAATCCTCATTTTAAAGACACAAATCTTTCAAGGATACTCTATGGAAATGTGTTTTTTAACTGCTGTTGAAAACAGCATTGACAATGTATAGATGGTAGGAATAAGCTAGTACCTCACAGACCTTGGAGCTGTACAGATGGGTTATTTTTGTACATTCTGTAGAGTAACCAAGTAGTCTATATACACGGATCAACCATAACATTAAAACCACCTCCTTGTTTCTACACACGTCTATTTTATCATCAGCTCCACTTACCACATAGAAGCACTTTGTAGTTCTACAATTACTGACTGTTGTCCATCTGTTTCTCTACACACCTTTTTAGCCTGCTTTCACCCGGTTCTTCAATGGTCAGGACCCCCACAGGACCACCTCAGAGCGGGTATTATTTAAGTGGTGGATCATTCTCAGCACTGCAGTGACACTGACATGGTGGTAATGTGTTAGTGTGTGTTGTGCTGGTATGAGTGGATCAGACACAGCAATGCTGATGGACCTTTTAAACACCTCAATGTCACTGCTGGACTGAGATAAGTTCACCAACCAAAAATATCCAGACAACAGCTCCCCGTGGGCAGAGTCCTATGACCGCTGATGAAGGTCTAGAAGATGACAACAGCAATAAACAGCAGCAATAGATGAGCGATCGTCTCTGACTTTACATCTACAAGGTGGACCAGCTAGGTAGGAGTGTCTAATAGAGTGGACAGTGAGTGGACACGGTATTTAAAAACTCCAGCAGCTATGCTGTGTCTGATCCACTCATACCAGCACAACACACACTAACACACCATTCATCACTCATTCATCAGAACATTCGTCAGTCTATTCATTCATCTGACTCTTCACACAGTCCACACAGTTCATTCATCTGTATAGCATTCTATCCATTCATACCCCTATTGATTTATCTGTTTGTTTATTCACTCATCCAACTGTCTGGCAATCCACCTACTAATCCGAGCCATCCATCCATCCATATATCCATCCATCCATGTCTCCCATTGACAACATGGCCATTGATGGAAACATTAGATTATCTCAATCCAATGATTTTGGCTGTAATCTTTAGAAGTCAGTTTAGCCTACATTTATCTTCCATGTTTGTCTGACCATACCAGCATTGGCTAGTTTCGGTGTGGAAGAAACTCCAGTGGCCCGGACAAAAACCCTGACTTCAACCCTCACTGAACACCTTTGGGGTGAATTGAAATGTCAACTGTGAGCCAGGCCTTTTGATCCAGCAATGATACTATTCAGAAGGGTGGAAAGGGTTGCTGAAGCCTATCTCAGCTTTTCAGTGGGCGCAAGGCACACAGTAACACCCTGGATGGGTCACCAGTCCATCGCAGGGCAGACACACATACACACACACACACAGACCCAATCACCTATAGGGCAATTCAGTGTCTCCAATTAACCTGACTGCATGTTTTTGGACTGTGGGAGGAAACCGGAGCTCCCGGAGGAAGAACATGCAAACTCCGCACAGACAGGACCCGGACCACCCTGCCTGGGGATCAAACCCAGGACCTTCTCTCTCGTTTGTCTGTCTGTCTGTCTTTCTTTATTACCAAGTCTTCAAATAAAGTATAAAGTACAAATGAAGTATCAGTTTGTGGGTGCAACCTGTGTGTGCAACAACTCTGTTGTTAATACATCCTGCCCTTTTATGGGGCTAATAGTTCATAATATGAACTTTAATGTAGTAAAAGACCTATATAAGATTAATGGCATTAAAGGATGACCATCCAGACAAATGTCCTGTCACTATAAGGTGAAAAATTAAAGGTCAAAAGTCTACTTTGTTTTTAGTCAGTTACAGAGAGATGCAAGGCTCTAAAAGCTCCCAGAAAATCTGGGATGCACTTTCTGAGGTCTGTATAGTGCTAAGTAGCCTTTTGCATTTATTCATGTTGACACACACAACCAACAAGAAATTCTAAGTTGATTTATGTGTATTTTTGACCCAGCAAATTTTGGCATATTGTCAGAAAACTTACTATAAACTTAGGAACATTCTTTTTGGATAATGGATTGTGTTTCAATCGTTCAGTCTTATTGAGTATTCCATGATTAATTGTTGATGACATGCACATACCCCGATCAGCCATAACATTAAAACCATCTCCTTGTTTCTACACTCACTGTCCATTTTATCAGCTCCACTTACCATACAGAAGCACTTTGTAGTTCTACAATTACTGACTGTAGTCCATCTGTTTCTCTGCATGCTTTGTTAGCCCTCCTTTCATGCTGTTCTTCAATGGTCAGGACCCCCACAGGACTACTACAGATCAGGTATTATTTGGGTTGTGGGTCATTCTCAGCACTGCAGTGACACTGACATGGTGGTGGTGTGTTAGTGTGTGTTGTGCTTGTATGAGTGGATAAGACACAGCAATGCTGATGGAGTTTTTAAACACCTCACTGTCACTGCTGGACTGAGAATAGTCCACCAACCAAAAACATCCAGCCAACAGCACCCCGTGGGCAGCGTCCTGTGACCACTGATGAATAGATGACCAATCGTCTCTGACTGTACATCTACAAGGTGGACCAACTAGGAAGGAGTGTCTAATAGAGTGGACAGTGAGTGGACACGATATTTAAAAACGATATGTATACGAGCACAACACACACTAACACACCACCACCATGTCATTATCACTGCAATACTGGGAATGATCCACTACCTAAATAATACCTTGAATAATACATTGAAGAACAGGGTGAGAGCAGGCTACAAAGTATGTACTACAAAGTGCCTCTATATGGTAGTGGAGCTGATAAAATGGACAGTGAGTGTAGAAACAAGGAGGTGGTTTTAATGTTATGGCACTAATAATGTTTGAGAGTTTTCCATCCATCTAACTGACTGAATTATAAACCCTGAAAACGAATCCCTATTTTCTTCTTTTTATACCCCACAGTCTTATTGTCTCATGAATGATGCAAGAGATAACACTATGAATCAAATAAGTAAGGCCCTGCGTCAATCACAGGACCAAAACCTCTAGCAGGACTGTCATATTTTGTTAAAATGGGTCATCTCATAAAAGCACCAATCCGGCACAATTCACTAATGTTGTTTTAGACCCAAAATACACAGTAGCATTCAGTCTCCCTAGAGCGGAAGTTATGATCTACCAAACTACGACAAGCTATGAACCTTCAGAGCAAACAGATCTTGGACCTGCAGACATTTGGAGTCTATAGTATATGTCAGGCAATACGTCTACAGCTGATGTTGCTTTGATTAGTTTTTGACTGGATTCAGCCATGTTTCCACACAGCTGGATCAGTGGGAATTCATTTTGTTCTTTGAGCTGTACACTCAGCCATTATTAAAGTCAGCGGTAGAAGAAAAGTGTCATTTTTAAAGGACAAATAAAAGCAGTTGTAGTCGTAATAATGCTCAGAATACCAGTTAATACTGCACTACATGAACAAAACTAATTAAAATCGATTTGGGCTGCGCTGTGCTGTGCTGCATAACCAGCTTCTATTATTCTGAAAATTTGAATTTGAACTCTCCTTAGGAAAGAAGATGGAGACGAATGATCATGAAGCATGATTTATTACTCCAGTGAACGCATTTCGCGGTTGAAAAGTCCAGCCGACGCTGTTTATACATGGTAATATTGTGTTTGGGTGCTGTCTCCATAAAAACCCAATACATGAAGCACACTACAATTTGTTGGACGTTGTTTATGCAACACACACTTTATTTACATTTATCCAAGGCGACTTACACCGATCAGGCATAACATTGTGACCACCTCCTTGTTTCTACACTCACTGTCCATTTTATCAGCTCCACTTACCATATTGGAGCACTTTGTAGTTCTTCAATTACTGACTGTAGTCCATCTCTTTCACTGCATGCTTTGTTAACCCCCTTTCATGCTGTTCTTCAATGGTCAGGAATCTCCCAGGACGGTGGTGTGTTAGTGTGTGTTGTGCTGGTATGAGTAGATCAGACACAGCAGCGCTGCTGGAGTTTTTAAACACCTCACTGTCACTGCTGGACTGATTATAGTCCACCAACCAAAGATATCCAGCCAAGAGCACCCTGTGAGCAGCATCCTGTGACTACTGATGAAGGTCTAGAAGATGACCAACTCATACAGCAGCAATAGATGAGCGATCGTCTCTGACTTTACACCTACAAGGTGGACCAATTAAGGGTTAAGAGCCTTGCTCAAGGGCCCAACAGTGGTCACCTGGTGACCAGTGGTGTCACCACAATATGAAGTCAACCAACCACCTCACTACTGCCCCCCCCCCCCCATTGGCTGCACGTGTTATGCATGTATTATGGCAAGCCAAACAAGAAATATATAGCAAACACTGATATATATGGAATAAAACTCATAAATATATATATATATATATATATATACTGTATATATATATATATATATATATATGGAATTTGTTGAGGGGGCCCAACATTTTTTTTGGCACTGGGGCCGCCCATGAGCTCCTAGTTATGCCACTGAGTTAAACCATGGCAGCCAAACACTCACAGGCTATGATGACGCTTCCGGTGTGAACACAAGAGGTTAGAGCTGACTTGGACGACCCTAGTAAAACATTAATTAGATGAATTATTGGATTGGGATATGTTTAATAATACTCCTTAATAGTATGGCCCATTCTCCTGCCAACATTCGTCTAATGGGATTGCTTGGCTGCTTCTTTATGTCCTAAACATTTTGTTTTGGCACTAAAACTCAGTCTCGCAAGAGTGTTGCACAGAGCTGTAATAATCTACCGCCGTATGCTGTGTGCTGCAGTGTAAATTTCATCATTTGAGTTAACGCCGAGCGGCTATCTACAGAGACCGACTGGAGATGATTCACCCCTTTTCAAGTACTACAGCACCAAATACAAACAGAATAGCATATCAGCCAACTGGCTCTGAACATGTTTCTTCTGTATACTGATGCTTCCTCAGCTTCAGTAATAAACACATTTTTTTACAACCCCAAATCAGAAAAAGTTGGGACAGTATGGAAAATGCATTAAAATAAAGATGCAGTGTTCCTTACATTTACTTTGACTTTTATTTGATTGCAGACAGTTTGAACCCAAGATATTTCATGTTTTGTCTGCTCAACTTCATTTAATTTATTAATAAACATCCATTCCTGCATTTCACATTCCAAAAAAAGTTGGGACAGGGGCAATGAGGGGTAATGAGGTGAAAAAAACTAAATAATGATGTGATTCCAAACAGGTGATTGTAATCATGGTTTGGTACAAAAGCAGCATCCAGGAACGGCTGAGTCCTTGATGAGCAAAAATAATCAGATGATCTCCAGTTTTTCAACAAACGTGTGAGAAAATTATTGAAATGTTTAAAAACAATTTACCTTAAAGAAAGATTGGAAGGAATTTGCATATTTCTCCCTCTACAGTGCATAATATCATTACACGATTCAAGGAATCAGAAGAAATTTCAGTGCGTAAAGACCAAGGGTGCAAGCTTAATCTGAACACCTGTGATCTTCCATCCCTCAGACGGCACTGCATCAAGAACCGTCACTCAACAATAGCTGATATAACCACATGGGTGAGGGATTACTTTGGCCAACCGCACATGTTACATGCACAAATGCCACTTAAAACTTTACTGTGCAAAAAAGAAGCCTTATGTTAACCATGTCCGGAAGCGGCATCAACTTCTCTGGGCTCGGAGGCATCTAGGATGGACCATCACACAGTGGAAACGTGTATTGTGGTCACATGAATCAGCATTCCAGGTCTTTTTTTGAAAAAATGGACGCTGTGTGCTCCGGACCAAAGTCGAAAAGGAGCATCCAGACTGTTATCAGCAACAAGTCCAAAAGTCAGGGTCTGTCATGGTATGGGTCTGTGTCAGTTCCCTTGGCAAAGGTCATTTACACGTCTGTGATGGCAGCATTAATGCAGAAAAGTACATTGAGATCTTAGAGCAACATGTGCTGCTTTCAAGATGTCATCTTTTCCAAGGACGTCCATGCATTTTTCAACAAGACAATGCAAAGTCATGGCTGCGGAAGAAGAGGGTACATGTACTGGACTGGCCTGCCTGCAGTCCTGACCTGTCCCTAATAAAGAATGTGTGGAGAATTTTGAAACGAAAAATGCGACAACGACGACCCCGTACTGTTGCACATCTTAAGACGTGTTTGCAGGAAGAATGGGACAAAATAAAAGCTGAAACACTAAATCACTTGGTCTCCTCTGTGCCGAAATGTCTTTTAAGTGTGGTGAAAAGGAATGGCAACATTACAAAGTGTCTCATCTTTTTTGAATCGTGTTGCAGGTCTGAAATGGAGGAATGGATGTTTTTTAATAAATGACAAGAAGTTGAGCAGATAAACCATGAAATATCTCAGGTTCATCCTGTCTGCAATGAAATAAAAGTCAAAGTAAATGTAAGGAACACTGTGTTTTATTATGCTGTAGATTATGGCCTGATGTGCAGGAAAAGTCTTTCTTATGTCTCTAATTTGTCCATTAGATCAGCAACAAGCTTCAAGCGAGCTTTAAATTGGCAATTTTGGAGCAGAAGCTTGTTTTTCTTTTACACAATAAGCTCTAAGCCCATTGGGATGTCTTTTGTACAAATTGGTAAGGTTGGGATTCTATAACAAGAGTAGATTTTTTGATTGTTCTTAATTTTGTAGCAAATTGTGGCTTAACTCCAAAGCTCTGGAGGCGACAAGATGCAAAGTAATTGTAGTTAATTAAAAGGAAAAATCGTGTTTAATAAAGGCAACACAAGTAAACACAAAAACTTGTTTATTTCACAGTGGTAGCCTAGTGGGTAGAGCTTTGGGCTATCAACTGAAAAGTTGAGAGTTGGAAAGATTTGTGGATAATGGCTCTCACGGTGGTTCGTTGGAGTTCAAGAACCTAAGCAATGCTTTTGTACCCATTTCCAGACTGGTAAATTTTTCTCCCACTCTAGTCATATCCAATTACCCAATTGCATTACGCTTCCCCTTTACTGATATTGACCTCCACTATGACTGGGGAGAGCTGAGACTGACACACGCCCCCTTTGACACGTGTGCAACAGCCGACTGCATCTTTTCACCTGCACGAGGTGAGGTAAAGTATTCACTCACCCATCCAAATCATTGAATTTAGCTGTTCCAATCACTTTCATGGCCACAGGTGTATAAAACCAAGCACCTAGGCATGCAGACTGCCTCTACAAACATTTGTGAAAGAATGGGTCGCTCTCAGGAGCTCAGTGAATTCCAGCGTGGTACCGTGACAGGACGCCACCTGTGCAACAAGTCCGGTCGTGAAATTTCCTCGCTACTAAATATTCCACAGTCGACTGTCAGTGTTATTATAACAAAGTGGAAGCGATTGGGAACGGCAGCAACTCAGCCACGAAGTGGTAGCCACGTAAAATGACAGAGCTGGGTCGGCGGATGCTGAGGAGCATAGTGCGCAGAGGTCGCCAACTTTCTGCAGAGTCAATCACTACAGACCTCTGAACTTCATGTGGCCTTCAGATTAGCTCAAGAACAGTGTGTAGAGAGCTTCATGGAATGGGTTTCCATGGCCGAGCAGATGCATCCAAGCCTACATTACCAAGCGCAATGCAAAGCGTCGGATGCGGTGGTGTAAAGCACGCCGCCACTGGACTCTAGAGCAGTGGAGATATGTTCTCTGGAGTGACGAATCACGCTTCTCCGTCTGGCAATCCGATGGCATGTCTGGGTTTGGTGGTTGCCAGGAAAACGGTACTTGTCTGAGTGCATTGTGCCAAGTGTGGAGTTTGGTGGAGGGGGGATTATGGTGTGGGGTTGTTTTTCAGGAGCTGGGCTCGGCCCCTTAGTTCCAGTGAAAGTAGTAGTAGCTAAAGAAGCAAATTACCTTCTCAGATTGGGCCAGCTAGAGTTAAAGAGGATTTTCCTTCAATTAATCAGTTAAAAGAACATGTTGTGTTTACTTGGGTTATCTTTGTCTGATATTAAAAGAAGTTGGGAAGGGGGCAGATACTTTTTCACAGCACTGTACCTCCATCCATAATACGAACATCCATCATCAGACTGTGTTACTCTAGGAAATACAGAGAAGACAAACAGAATAGCGTATCGGCCCGTGTGGCTGTGAGAACGGTTGCTTTATTTGCTCCCGCTCGCATCCTCAGCTCTCAAATATCCAGTTATGAGATGGAAATGGAATGCAAAGTGAGAGTTGAGAGCATTTACATAAACACGCTTTTCTTTCTGAAGGTTTAAGCATCTGCTGTGGATTTAAAAACATCTTAGGGCCGTTTTTTACTTGATGATGAATAAAGTTAAAGTTGACAAGTGGAATATCCTCCGGTTTTGTGTATTCAGGTCTAAGAAGATGGAAGGAGAAAGTGGACTGATTAAAGCTGAGCAGTAATTAGGAAAGACGGATGAGATGCTGTTTCAGACGGATCCCAACAAGACTCTCCTAGGCACTGAAGTATTTTCAGACTACTGTCAGACTGTCTAGTTATGATTTTAAACACTGGTGCAGAGTCATTGATCAGATTTAGTGACTTGTTGTCTAAATGCTCATGGCAAAGACGTGTTTAGCTGTGACAGCATAGTTTTAATCCGGTGACTTTGAGCAAAAGGGACACAGTTTTTCTCATTGTTTATGACAGGACATCAGTAAGGGTCTTGCTGTAAAATATGTTCCATATCAACACTGATACATTTTTAAATATTTATGACTCGCAAATATTTATAACACACACTTCTAAAAAATGTATAGAATCATATACAAAACTGTGCTGCCAGAAAAGTTGGGACATTTAGGAAAATGCATTAAAACAATTAATTTCCTTTGGGATCAATAAAGTATCTATAAGTCTGTCTGTCTGTCTATCTGTCTGTCTGATTATCTGTCTGTCTATGTATCTGTCTATGTATCCATCTATGTATCTGTCTGTCTATCTAAATATCTGTCTATGTATCTGTCTGTCTGGCTATCTATAAATCTATCTCTGTCTATCTATTTATCTGTCTGTCTGTCTGTGGGTCGGTCTGTATGTCTGTCTATCCATCTATCTGTCTGTCTGTCTGTGAGTCGGTCTATCTGTCTGTCTGTCTGTCTGTCTGTCTGTGTATTTATCTATCTATCTACCTGTCTGGCTATTTATCTATCTATAAATCTGTCTGTCTGTCTATTTGTCTGTCTGTCTGTTTATTTATTTATCTATCTTTCTTTCTGTCTGTCTGTCTGTCTGTCTGTCTGTCTGTGTGTCTGTCTTTCTATCTATATCCATCTATCTGTCTGTCTATCTATCTCTGTCTGTCTGTCCATCTGTCTGCCTTGTCTATCCATCTGTTTTTGTCTGTCTATCTATTTGTTTGTTTGTCTGTCTATCTTTGTCCATCTGCTGACTATCTATTTATCTCTGTGTGTGTCTATATGTGTATCTATTTGTCTGTCTGTCTATATATCTATCTATTTATGTATCTGTCTGTCTGTCTGTCTGTCTATCTGTCTATTTGTCTGTCTATTTATTTATATATCTGTCTGTCTGTCTATTCATTCATCTTTTTTTCTATCTGTCTATCTGTCTATCTATCTATCTATCTATCTATCTATCTATCTATCTATCTATCTATCTATCTATCTATCTATCTATCTATCTATCTATCTATCTATCTATCTATCTATCTATCTATCTATCTATCTATATACTGAATTACTTTTTCACACTGGGCTAACTGGTTGGAACTTTCGTTCTTTACTGTTTTTGATTATCTTTGTTTTACTCTAAATGTAGCCTTAAGCTCTTTAAGCATTAATTTAGGCTGAAATACAATTATATTAGAATGGTGTAAATCTTTGTTTCTGGCACAGACTGTTTTTTTAATATCATGTAGCTTTAGTGGTTGCAGAAGAGGTGTGCAGCTGCATCAGTGCAGTTTTGATCCTTTGTTACCTTTTCATCTTCGGAATGAGAGGGGGTGATGGGGCTGGATGAGGACAATGCTTTTGTCTCTGTAATGATGTGAGGCTGTCTGAATCTCAATAGGCCGCTCCTCTTGATGTGGTATGAAATATTCCCCGCTCCACAGGAAGTGGCATTCAGCCTGGCGTAAAGACGGACTTTAAAAGGTGCGCTGAGATGCCACGGAGTGAAATGACCATACACTACATAAACTGTAAAATTACATTTCTATGCCTTTTTCTAAAGCTTTTTCCTCCCGCGGTGTCTCTCTATATCTCTCCGAGGATATAAACGTCTGTGGAAGCATGTTAACAGGGATTTGGGTCTCAGGAGAACATGCTGCAACCAGAGCACAGTATAAGCCCAAATGAGATCATTCAACTACACTATTATTGGAAGTCGCGAGGAAAGAGATCTCCAGAAGCCCTTCCTTATTTGATTTAGCTCGTTGCCCCGAGACTAATGCGAGTGCAAATACAGAGTGCAAAGCTACTGAGGAGTATGGGAAGTCTGTTAAAAAATATTGATGGCACAGAGATAAAAATGAGACAAGTCTCACTTAGGTTCATCGTTCTTGGTTCAGTCTGAATGTTTAGGTCAACAGTAGGAAGTTGATTCTTTGTTTTCAGGCATTAATATTACAGTTACATTTTCAGCATTTAGCAGACGCCTTTATCCAAAGCGACTTACAATGAGACCATATACATTGCAAACGATTGAGGGTTAAGGGCCTTGCTCAAGGGTCCAACAGTGGCAAGCTGACAGAGGCAGATGTGAGTAGGGTGGCCACATTTATAGTCACAAAAAGGAGGACATTACACCCCAAAAGGAGGACGTCATACCAGGAACAGGGGGACATGATACTGCAACACAGAATGAAACCATAACCCATATAACAGAGTTTTTGACCAATTTAAGCAAGAATTCTATAACAAATTACTGTTTTACTCACCAAATGTTGTGTCTACTTTTAATACATTTGGCATTTTTACAGCGTTCCTGAGCGTGAGAGCTGACTAACTGACTCAGGTAGAGGTGTATGCAGAACAGAGCGAGCGGGCGAAATTTAACCACCCAATCACAGACTAGCATTTAGAGGGCAGACCTTCTGCGAATCGTGGCTCGCCCACCACTGGCCGCCCACGGTAGGTAGCACTATAAGCAGTCAAATGAGGCTGTTAAACCAATGAAATACAAAGCATTTGTTTTGACATATACCTGAGGCAATGACAGATAATATTGATCAAAAATGTAACCAGTTCACTCCAAAAGGAGGATTTTTAAGTGTCCGTCCTAGCGTTGCATGGGCGGAGGACTGGCAGCTGAAAAACCGGACTGTCCGACCTTAAGCCGGACGGCTGGCCACCCTAGATGTGAGGCTTAAACCAGCAACCTACTGATTACCAGTCATAACTTACAGTTATTAAAGACATGATTTGAACAGAAATCCTACACATGCTCCAGAGAAGAAGGCTGTCTAAATTCTTAGATACCTTAAAATGCTGCCTACTGAGCAGCGCCGGCGCAAGGAGGGGGCTGGGATGGGCATTGCACAGGTTGTGGCACTTTCAAGAGTGTTATATCAATTTTTCGGATTGGACCCCACCTGTAAATTTACAATGAGTGCGAGCTTCATCAGTTGGTGGGTTTGGAGTGCCACTTGTGCATTTTCTTGTCTTGACTTATTTTGACGGGTTGATCTTTCTTCTTTCACTAAGAACTGAGTTGTCACAGACAGCCGGAGTGGTCTGTCATATTGTGACAACCGGTTCTCACTCCTCCTTTGTCCTTTATCTCCATTGCAAACTGCAGATGTTTTTGAGTCTTTTATTCTACTTTGTTTGTGTTATTTTGGCTAGATCATTTATTAGTGCCTTTTTGCCGCAGTATTGTTGGTCAAGCATCCTGAAATTGGGTTCATTTTCAATAGCTACAAGGACAAATCCTAAAAGATTTTATATAGGGTTGCTTTACATTTGAGTAAAAGCCATGTTGTACAAATTATTTAGTACACAGACATAAATTTTAAGAAACCTCTTTGGGATTTGATTTACTTTATTCAGAATAGGCACATAAAGGCCCATCATGTTGTTGTTTTTTGGTCATTGTTTATGACAATGACTATGAATGGAAAAGACACTGAAAATGCTAGTGTGGCCAAAACATAAACAGTTTTGAAATTAGCTGTGCTTGTATGGACTAGGCAAAAATCTATACACAGACGAGGCATCGACGAGAACATTATGACCACTGACAGGTGAAGTGAATAACACTGATTACACTGGACAACAATTTTTTGCAAAAGTTCTGTTTCCTTGAATTTTTTTGGTGATTGTGACAGACCTATTCGAGCTGAACACAGATGTAGTTTCTGATTGTCTGTACCACCTAGAAATTTTGAGAAACATGAGATTAAGTTTTACTGATTATAACACATTAAAATCTTATACATGTCATTAGCTCAACCGAGCTAAAAGTGTTTTGCTGCTGATTTTCATTTCTACTCAACATCTGTTGCATCTCATATTAGTGTCCAGCAATAGTCAGCCAGTATTGACGGATTCCAGTGGCCTTGGTAACATTCCATTGTGGCAATGTCTTGGTGAACGCATTTGCCATGCTCATCACTTACTGCACCAAGATGAGCAGTGAAGGAATCCAAGTGTCAATGCAGGAAATGGATTTTAAATGACATGTTGCACTTCATCACTTTGTAAGCTTAAAGAAGGTTGTCAACCAGTTTGATGAAGTTTGGCAGTCAATAGTCGCAAAAGAAAATTTTCAGCAACCATCCTTGAATCATTTCCAAGCGATTTTCTCAGGTCCCACCACCAGATCATTCATGATGTGTCAGATTTGTGGACCTACAGAAATGCCTTCACTAATCTTGGCATCAGTTATTCTCGGGAACACTTGTCTTAAATAACGAAAACCTTTCCCCTTTTTGTTCATTGCTTTCATAATTTTTCTCCTCAGCCTGAGTCTTATGTAAAGTGGAGGCAAAAATATCTGGAGTTAAATTCTGCAAATTGGCCAGTTCTTTTTAGTGTAATATGATTTTTTTTGTGGCTGTGTCAATCGCAAATGAAGCAGCAATACTTGGTATATCTGAGCTGCAATCCAAGAAGCAGTGCCACTTTGAATCTCCAGATGTTTCAGGTGTAGTTGCTGTACTTGATGTATTTCAACAACAGTTCCATGTTCTGATATGTTTTCTTGATGTGTGCAGCATACCAACAGGTACTGAGGAATATACATTGCCTCTGTGTAACAAGACAGCCTTGTGTCTTAACAATCTTGAATCAATAAAATAGTATGTGATAGGAAAAATCTGAGGTGATTTATGTTATCAGCGGCTCAAAATACATAAGATGCACCCAAAAGTGTTCAAGAAACAAAATCTCTGTTGACCAGTGTTATCTCTTCATCACGGCACATGTTAGTGGGTGGGATATATTAGGCAGCAAGTGAACATTTTATCCTCAAAGTTGATGTTAAAAGCAGAAAAAATGCGTCAGAGCATCTCCAAAACTGCAGCTCTTGTGGGGTGTTCCCGGTCTGCAGTGGTCAGTATCTATCAAAAGTGCTCCAAGCAAGGAACAGTGGTAAACCGGCGACAGGGTCATGGGCCAAGGCTCATTGATGCACGTGGGGAGCGAAGGCTGGTTCGATCCACTATTTTTTAAAACAAGGACATTTCAGTTACCGAACAAAATGATATCATAATAATGCTGTTAAGAAAACAAGCTGGCATTCAGGTGGCACAGCGATAAAACACACTAGCACACCCAGAGCTGACATCTCAAATTCAGCTGCTACCAGCAGGCTGGGCGCGTACACTGACGATGATTGGCCCATCTGTTGGGTTGGACTGCTGGAGAGGATTCTGCATAACTGTGCTGGCTTATTGATGGCATCTGAACAATGAGATGGGGAATAATGGAGATCAGTGTGCGAGGCTCTGTACGTGATACTGAGCCTCGGCCATATGAACTCGCCTCGGCCAGGTGAAAAGAAGCAGTCGGCTACTGCACACGTGTCGGAGGGGGTGAGTGTTTGTTATAGCTCTTCTCGGTCAGGAGTGGAGGAAAATTCAGAAATAAAAAAACACTTAATTACTATGATAAATTTTGCAAGCACTTGTACTTGAGTTAAAGAATCATACTTCGATTGTACTACAAATACTTGTATTTTTTACTTACCTACAGTATGTAAAAATGTGTGTATTCCTGCTATCTCTGGTTAAACGCTGTCCTTGCGATACACAGTATTTTCTAAACTGAGCGTGAGACCCCAGAGAAGGTTTTAAAGTGTCTAACACCCATCAGTCAACAGATCTCCTGAGGGAATGATCGATGAGTACCTCTGAAACCTCTGGCACTGCCCTGACTCCCCATGACTCTTCAACCTTGGCCTAATCGACTGACCTTGAGCTTGTCTTCTCTAGGTTTCCTCTATTTTCCTCTTTTGTCACTTAACATAGCACCTGGTTTACCGACCCAGAACGAGTCTGCCATGGTAACAAGAAAATCAAGAGAAACAAAGCTTGCCATGAGCACCAGAGTAAAACTCAATACTTGCTTGCTGCTTAGAGATAGAAATCGACCGTTGCATGTTCAAATAATGCAACTAAACTAGGCTGAAAACTTCATATGCATTTAGCAGACCTGAGGCATTGTACTGGCTTCAAGGTTGACACTATGCTGTATGATTGAGCCTTGTACTAAAGTGGCACTATGCAAAGCAGGAAAATTATATATTCTGTCTCAGATTTCAGTCTAGGTCTTTTACCATTTACCATGTTTTATTTGATATTTTTAGGTTACAGTGTGGGGCGGCACGATGGCTTGGTAAGTAACACTGTTGCCTCACAGCAAGAAGGTCCTGGGTTTGATCCTCAGGCGGGACGGTCCGGGTCCTTTCTGTGCGGGTGGTGGATCATTCTCAGCACTGCAGTGACAATGACATGGTGGTGGTGTGTTAGTGTGTGTTGTGCTGGTATGAGTGGATCAGACACAGCAGCGCTGCTGGAGTTTTTAAATACCGTGTCCACTCACTGTCCACTCTATTAGACACTCCTACCTAGTTGATCCACCTTGTAGACCTAAAGTCAGAGACGATCTCTCATCTATTGCTGCTGTTTGAGTTAGTCATCTTCTAGACCTGTGGTCACAGGATGCTGCCCATGAGGCACTGTTGATTGGATATTTTTGGTTGGTGGACTATTCTCAGTCCAGCAGTGACAGTGGACTCCATCAGCACTGCTGTGTCTGATCCACTCGTATCAGCACAACACACACTAACACACCACCACCATGTCAGTGTCACTGCAGTGCTGAGAATGATCCACCACCCAAATAATACCTGCTCTGTAGTGGTCCTGTGGGGGTCCTGATCATTGAAGAACAGCATGAAAGGAGGGCTAACAAAGCATGCAGAGAAACAGATGGACTACAGTCAGTAATTGTAGAACTACAAAGTGCTTCTATATGATAAGTGGAGCTGATAAAATGGACAGTGAGTGTAGAAACAAGGAGGTGGTTTTAATGTTATGGCTGATCAGAGTACATTGTAATGTAGAGTCTAATTGAGGGTTAAGGGACTTGCTAAAGGGCTGGCGGGGTTTAAACCAGTAACCTTCTGATTACTAGTCCAGTACTATACCCACTAGGCTAAAACTGCGCTTGAAGCCGGTACATTATAAACAGTTATGTACCTGAAGGAACATTAATGTGAGTTATTTTCAGAGAGCTAGTTTCTTGAAATTAGGACTCTGAATGAAACCACAGAGGTATTATATTGTAAGAATTAGAATGATTGGTTGGTATCATCCTATTTGATGGGGCTTTCTCACTTAGACATTGCCCATCTGTGGATCCTAATTGTAACCAAGATGTCAGTGTTCAGTTTTATAACAATAATTCAACGCCATCATGCCAGAAATGCTGACTAGCAAATGGTATCATTAAAAGACTAAAAATGCTGATTATCTGGAACATACATTTGACCATTAGGCTTGCTGGCTGTATTTCCATCATCACCATTTGGAAACCATTTGGAAAACTGATTGTGCTAGTGTGGACTAGACCTAAATCTATACACTGATCAGCCATAACATTAAAACCACCTCCTTGTTTCTACACACACTGTCCTTTTTTTTTTTTTTTTTAGCTCCACTTACCATATAGAAGCACTTTGTTGTTCTACAATTACTGACTGTAGTCCATGGTCAATGGTCAGAACCCCCACAGGACCAACACAGAGCTGGTATTATTTGGGTGATGCATCAGACACAGCAACACTGCTGGAGTTTTTAAATACTTTGTCCACTCACTGTCCACTCTATTGGACACTCCTACCTAGTTGGTCCACCTTGTAGATGTAAAGTCAGTGACGATCGCTCATCTATTGCTGCTGTTTGAGTCGGTCATCTTCTAGACCTTCATCAGTGGTCACAGGACGCCTCCCACAGAGTGCTCTTGGCTGGATATTTTTGGTTGGTGGACTATTCTCAGTCCAGCAGTGACAGTGAGGTGTTTAAAAACTCCAGCAGCGCTGCTGTGTCTGATCCACTCATACCGGCACTAACACACCACCACCATGTCGGTGTCACTGCAGAGCTTAGAATGACCCACCACCCAAAAAATACCTGCTCTGTGGTGGTCCTGACCATTGAAGAACAGCATGAAAGGGGGCTAACAAAGTATGCAGAGAAACAGATGGACTACAGTCAGTAATTGTAGAACTCCAAAGTGCTCCTATTAGGTAAGTGGAGCTGATAAAATAGACAGTGAGTGTAGAAACAAGAAGGTGGTTTTAATGTTATGGCTGATCAGTGTAAAGTAAGTAGTATAAATACTTACATATGTGTACTGTACCAAACAAGAATTAAACTTGAATTTTTCAACCTAAATGCTTCCTCCGGGAACTGATGAATCTTGTGTAACGAGTAACTACGGGTTCTGTCATGAATGTAACCATAGTGTGTAAAACATGACGTTAAAATCCTAATAAATAAATTTATTATACTGTATAATCTTCTAATAACCATCAATATGTGTTTTCATTCCTACAGCTGCACCTAAAACGCACCTTATCATGCCCCAACCCTCCCCTATGGTCAGCTACTGATCTGTAAACCGCCCACTCCTATCATCACACTCCTACAACTGCAGACATACTGACCAGAGACAAAAACTCTGCTCGGCTGGCATTAAAATTCTAAACAGCTTATGCACCAGACCTCCCTGTGCTCCCTTGGTGAAAGGCAGATGATGTGTAAATGTCAGCACCGAGGGCGCTTAATCACGAGAGGACGGCGTGAGCGTGAGCTAACCCCGGGTCTGTTTAATCCTTCATCGTTGCCCGCCTACATCACAGGAAGGTGGAGGAGGAGTCAAAAGGCTGGCACGGGGTAATCCAGGTAATGCCCTTATCCGCCGCCGTCCACATTTGATTATTTCTCAAAGAGGAAATCACCTTGTGGCCACTGAGCACATCTGGTGGATGAGATTAATGTCAGCCAAATGTCAGCTTGATGACGGACTAAAATACTTTAAGCTGTGAGCCATTATTAGTTTTGCCGGAGTTAAGGCTGACATGATTTGTGGTTATGACAGAAGCACCTCATGGCCCTGCTAGTCAGCGTGAAATAGAGAGACCCAACGTTTGGCGGGACACAATCAAAAGTCCGGCCAAATGCGACTTTGCTGCATTAATAACAGCTTGAATTGATTTCCCACCTCAGAGCGTTTGAGCAATCTTAGCGGTCTGAGGACGGAAACAATAAGGTCACAGCAAACTACTACAGTGGTACCTTGAAACTCGACGTCAATTGGTTTTGGGAGTGGCGTCGAGTATAAAAGACGTTGAGTTTCAAGGTATTTTGTCCCATAAGGATGTATTGGAAACCTGTTAATGTGTTCTGTGGTCCTGTGCAACTGCATATATTTTAGGCTTATGTAAATGAACAGGGTTGTTTTTTCATCTTTATTGTTTCCATATGCTTCTTAATCGTGGAGATGCTTGACCTTGGAATACCATGTTCCCTAGCAAGTTTAGTAACGGTGCATTCAGTGTGGCTGTGGACAAAACTTAAAATGACATTGTACTAAAACCACGACTGAGGAATTTCAGTAGTGGAGAGAACTGAGCAGTAATAATTAATAGAGGTTTAGTGTTCCTGTGTCGTTCTTTTAATACATTAAGTCACATTATATTGGCCTCATTGTGCAATATTGTCACATGTCACTTTACTATTTAATAATTTAATTACTATTCAATTTTTACACTAGCAATATACCTTATGCATCATTACAGTTACCAGTTATTCATTTTATGTTAATCACAAGAAAGACTCGGTTCTATTTTTTTCTTTTCTGTTTGCTTTTGTTTTGTTTTGTACTGTTAATTATTTTTTGTACTATGCTACTGGGGCTTTAATTTTCTTCGGGATCAATAAAGTATCTATCTATCTATCTATCTATCTATCTATCTATCTATCTATCTATCTATCTATCTATCTATCTATCTATCTATCTATCTATCTATCTATCTATCAAGCTTTTTTTTTTTTTTTTTTTAAATAGACTCTCGGAAAAGCTGATTCTTACAATTTCTCAGAACCCCGAGCTGTAACACAAGTTTAAAAATGAAACAGTGAGAAAATTCAGCTAAACACAGATATACAGTATGTGGACGCTTTCAGAGTTAATTTGCCGGTTATTCCACACAAATGAAGATTTGTCTCAAATTCGCACTTTGATGACGTTTTACCGCACCGCTCAAGCCATGCTCTAAACAAAGCTACAGTGGCACACGTGTTGAGTTTAAGGGAAATGTCTGGTCTTCAAAGATTTTGAGTTTAGGGGACATCGAGTTACAAGGTACCACTGTACCTGCTTAGCTTGTATACAAAAATCTTTTTAAAAAGTTTTTCAGTATGGTAAATATTGTCCATACAACAAATTCAAATGTGCATTTGGATCAAGCCAAGTATCTAATCATAGCAAAACATTTTAAAGACACTGAACATACTTTGAATACCTTGTTCACTTTCAGTTAAGTTTTTCATTAAAAAGTGGAGAAAATATAAAACTACAGCCACATTGCCTAGGACAGGCCATCCTGTAGTCAATAAACTAGAACGGCACTTGTAAGCATTGCTCCTGCATCATTAACTACTCTTGGATAATTTCCGCTGTGCCGTTGTTCCCTGTGGAGTGTGGCGTGCACTGTGGTATTTTGCCGCATTGGGCCTGATTAAACCTCGACCCAGTTTGCCGCTGACCTTTTTAACGCGCCTCCAATGAGACGAACTGTTTGATATGATGTAGTAAAAGCAACGCAGGCCAGCTTTCAGAGTGGATTTGATGGTTATTCCACACAAATGCAGATTCTTCTCATATTTGCCGAGGTTGCGTTGATCAAAGCACAAAACACTTCTCATGTGAATGCGCCCTAAAGCCAATGTTCATGAATTAACCTTATCTTAAGCACTACACCAAAGGATTTATGGAAGAACTGCATGGATGAAACCTTGACTGGGATTGTCATCATATGGGATGCTTGTAGTCAACAGGGACAAGCAGTGGTGACACAGTGGTTAAGGTACTGGAATGCTGTTCAGGTTGAAACTTCAAGCCCACCACTGCCAACCTGCCACTGGCTTTGAGCAAATGAATATGATCTACTCATCCTAAGCTTTAATACATTTGCAGCTATTTTCCACCTATTATAAATTTGGCCATATTATACAGTATACTAAGACAGAGGTGCCAAATATGTTGATTGGGATCAACCAGTCGATCGCACAGTGCACGCTGGTAGAACGCGTCTCATTCAAACAGGTCAACGTGACTGACATGAAATGTGGCCACTGTTTCTTTAATTTGCGGTTTGTTACCATAGCTACGCCTCGGCCCGCCTAAAGCACCACTAATCGACAAAGTTTTCATTCATCAGTAGCCAGTTTGCGCCATTTTTGCATTTTTTCTTTTGTAACCTACACTGTTTGTGAAGATGAGTGCGCAACCAAGAACAAAGAAACCAAAAACGATTCAATTCAGGCAAGAACACATTCGTTCATACGTGGAAGAAGCTGACGGAGAAATCCTAACCATACAATTTGACATTTATATGAAGTCAAGGGCCTCTGCTGGACAATTTTGGATCTTGCTGACTGAAGACAAATAACCAAACATAAGAAAATGTGCCACATATTTCACAGCATTTTTTTTGGATCAACCTACTTGTGTAAAACAGCCTTTTCCCACATGTAAATAATTAAGGTTAGTATGATTTTTCAGTCACTTGATCAGGATGACCTGTCGACTGAAAACATTAGGTCTCAAGACACGAAAGTATGGGGCGCCCCTGTACTAAGACATTTCAAAATTCCACTAGAATAGCAACATTTTCACTAGCGATCATCACCTTCCTCACTATTTACTGTTATATTCATTAACCCACCCTGCAGTGTTAACTTTTCAAGTTTCTAAAAAGTCATTATAATTGCTATGCAATATACCTCTGTTCCCCTAAAGCAAATGACTTTTATGTGAAGGCAAAACAAAGCCTTGAGAAGACTTTTAAAGCGGGTTGCTAGGCTCTTCCGAGAACAACATTAATATTAAAGACCTTGTTGAGAACTACAATCGAAATCAGCAGGTTTTTAAAAAAAGAGCCCAAGGTGAACTGAATATATACCGTACATCAAAACCATACATGATGAAATGAGGAAAGATAAAAGAAGTAAACAATGCTCAGGGAGACGCTAGTTCGGACAGAAAAAAGTAGCACACCAGCACTGAGATCCTGAACACCCTGGTTTGAATCTTGGCTCTGCTACCGGTCGGCTGGGCGCCATCGTGGGCACGAAATAGGCCACTGAGTCTGCTGGGTGGGAAAAGACCGGACTAAATGAGTGGGGTCTGTAAACGCTGTGCAAGGAACCTGGTTAGCAGACCGAGGCGCCTGTGTGCAAAAAAAGAAGGGGTTGAAGAAAAAACCCGACAGACGCTAGTGCCCGTCCAGCCGACCGGTTGCAGGTGCGCTATAATCCTCTGTGCCACCTGTCACTCACTCACTGTCTTAACCGCTTACCCAATTAGGGTCACGGGAAGGGCGGGGGGCTGGAGCCTAGCCCAGCTTTTCAATAGGCGCAAGGCACACAGTAACACCCTGGATGGGGTGCCAGTCCATCGCAGGGTAGACACACACACACACACACACACACACACACACATTCACCTATAGGGCAATTCAGTGTCTCCAATTAACTTGACTGCATGTTTTTGGACTGTGGGAGGAGAACATGAAAAAGGACCCGGACCATCCCGCCTGGGGATGGAACCCAGGACCTTCTTGCTGTGAGGTGACAGTGCTACCCGCTGAGCCACCGTGCCGCCTGCATTAAGATTCTTAACTGCTAAATGAGATGAACCTTGTTCAGGTAGAGCAATAACGTGATGCCTTAGGAAACAAACATGCAACCATTGTTCTACTTTCGGCTGCCCCTGTTTGGGGTGGCCCGCCCCATTTTGAACATCCTCCCCTCTCACCCCGATCACATGCATGTCCTCTTTCACCGCATCCATAAACCCCCTTATATCCTCAGCACCCTTCTCCTCTGCACATAAAACCATCTCAATCTCACCTCCCTAACGTTATCCCCAATACATCCTACCCGCTCTGTCTTTCTAATAAACTCCTTCCTATTCCTGTCCATCCTCATCACTCCCAACAAGAATCACATCATCTTCATCTCTGCCACCTCCAGCTACCATGACAAGAGAAACTACAAAAAAGAGAAAAAATATGACCTACATTATATTCACACAGTTCATAATCTAGAGTCTGGACAAACTGCTGGTAACATTTTAATCCAGAACAGAAATGAGATCAAATTGCTATTTATGTCCGGCTAAAGCTGCTACAGTTCAATCAACAAATAGCCGCTTGTCAGGCAGTGAGAGAGACAGGTTATGTAATGGAAAGAAAATATGTCAGACATCTGATAACATCTGGAATGTGAATAGCTCGACTTCTGATCAGATGTTTTGTTTCTACACTCACTGTCCATTTTATCAGCTCCACTTAACATATAGGAGGACTTTGTAGTTCTACAATTACTGACTGTAGTTCATCTGTTTCTCTGTGTGCTTTTTTAGCCTGCTTTCACCCTGTTCTTCAATGCTCAGGACCCCCTCAGGACCACTACAGAGCAGGTATTAGTCGGGTGGTGGATCATTCTCAGCACTGCACTGACACTGACATGGTGGTGGTGTGTTAGTGTGTGTTGTGCTGGTATGAGTGGATCAGACACAGCAGCACTGCTGGAGTTTTTAAACACCGTGTCCACTCTATTAGACACTCCTAAAGTCAGAGACGATCGCTCATCTATTGACGCTGTTTGAGTCGGTCATCTTGTAGACCTTCATCAGTGGTCACAGGATGCTGCCCACAGGGCGCTGTTAGCTGCATATTTTTGGTTGGTGGACTATTCTCAGTCCAGCAGTGACAGTGAGGTGTTTAAAAACTCCATCAGTGCTGCTGTGTCTGATCCACTCATACCAGCACAACACACATTAACACACCACCACCATGTCAGTGTCAGTGCAGTGAATGATCCACCACCTAAATAATACCTGCTCTGTGGTGGTCCTGACCATTGAAGAACAGCATGAAAGGGGGCTAACGAAACATGCAGAGAAACAGATGGACTACAGGCAGTAATTGTAGAACTTCAAAGTGCTTCTATATGGTAAGTAGAGCTGATAAAATGGACAGTGAGTGTAAAAAGGAGGTGGTTTTAATGTTATGGCTGATCGGTGTATATGTTGTATGCTTTATACTGGTCAGGGTCGCTGTGGGTCAGATTCACTGGGTGAACAGGTCGCCAGTCCACACACTCACACTTGGTGCTATTTCTAGTATCTCCAATTGACCTGACTGCATGTCTTTGTACTCGTGTGAGAACCCACATAGACACAGAGAGAACATGCTAACTCCGAACAGAAAGGGCCCTGGTCGCCCAGCTGGGGAATCAAACCCAGGTCCTTCTTGCTGTGATGCAACGGTCATACCCACTGCCCCACCGTGCCGTCCCAATCATGATTAATTGGTTACATTTAAAAAACAAAATCCTTGACTCCTCATGAAAGCACTGGTGCTCAAGACGATTCATTCAGTCATTCATTTTCTTATCCGCTTATCCAATCAGGGTTGCAGGGGGTGGGGTGGGGTGGGGTTCGGAGCCTATCCCAGCTTTTCAATGGGCGCAAGGCGCACAGTAACACCCTGGGCGGGACGCCAGTCCATCGCAGGGCAAACACACACACATACACACACCCATTCACCTATAGGGCAATTCTGTGTCTCCAATTAACTCGACTGCATGTTTTTGGACTGTGGGAGAAAACTCCCGGAGGAAACCCACGCAGACACGAGGAGAACATGCAAACTCTGCACAGAAAGGAGCCGGACCGCCCCAGGATCGAACACAGGATCTTCTTGCTGTCAGGCGACAGTGCTGCCCATCGTGCCGCCCTCAGAACGATTCATTTAATTCTAAAGCAAAACATAATGTGTCAGAACAGAGTAATTATTCCAAGGCTTTTATTTAATAGCTTTTTCTTCTTTTACATACATCCAGTAAATATAGATTCTGTCAGTGACATTCAAAAAACGAGCGTACATTCAGTAATCAGACTGCTTAATGGCATTGCTTTATATCAGAGTGCTCTTCTTTAAAAAGAATGTAAAAAATTATCTTACTTTTATACTAAACAGCAGTGGTTCTCGAAAGTTTTGAAGCCAGTGATTTCATTGGTGTACAATCAATTAATAATTAAAATATTAATGGTTCTTTATTACTTAAACAGTTTCTTTTTGTATGTCAAACATCTACAGATCTGACATAAGAGGGCGGCACGGTGGCTAAGTGGGTAGCACCGTCACCTCACAGCAAGAAGGTCCTGTGTTCGATCCCCAGGTGGGCCGGTCCGGGTCCTTTCTGTGTGGAGTTTGCATGTTTCGTGGGTTTCCTCCGGGTGCTCCGGTTTCCTCCCACAGTCCAAAGACATGCAAGTGAGGTGAATTAGAGCCACTAAATTGTCCAGGACTGTGTTTGATATAACCTTGTGAACCGATGAACCTTGTGTAATGAGTAACTACAGTTCCTGTCATGAATGTAACCAAAAGTGTAAAACATGATGTTAAAACCCTAATAAACAAACAAATCTGACTTGAGTGATGTGTAGCAGGTGGAAGTTTGTCCACAAGAGGGAGACATTAGCCGGATTTTTAATGCACTTGAACTTTAATGACTGGTCAATTCAAAACATTCTGATTATTATGCATACCAGTAGGTTTGAGAATGGTCTTGATTTGTAAACCTGTCATTTCATTCCCATGTTTAATCGCCGCTTTAATTTGGTCAGGGTCTCAGAATCATTGGGAGCAATGCAGTGACAAACCCCGGTCAGGATGCCACCCAGTCTCAGACACAGCCAATTATGTCTGTATGTAGATGCCTTACCAGCTGATGGCACTGCTGGGGGTTCAAACCCTCGCTCATACTGGTAGTAGGCTGGCGTAATTTACATTCTCAGTACAGTGGTGTCTTGTAACTCGACGTCCCCTCAACTCGAAATTTGTACCCTTAACCTCGACGTTTGTGCGACTGGCGTTTTGTTCAGCGCTCGGCTTGAGTGGTGCTGTAAAACATCATCAAAGTGTGAATCTGCATTTGTGTGGAATAACCGTCATTCACTCTAAAAGCCTCACATGTATCTGTGTTTAACTTGATTTTCCTACTGTTTCACTTTTAAACTTGTGTTACAGCTCAGGGTACTAAGATATTGTAAGAATCAGCTTTTTCGAGTCTTAAACAAAGCTTAATGTGACTTAATGTATTAAAAGAACGACATAGAAACACTAAACTGTTCTTAATTATTACTGCTCATAAGTTCTCTACTAATAAAATTCCTCGCTTGTGGTTTTAGTACAATAACGTTAATCACGTTAAGCTTTGTGCAGCGCCACACTCCGTAGGAAATAACGGCACGGCAGCGCAAAAGCGATTTTGCCGCTTCTCATGTGAATGCGCCTTTACTGAACAGAATACGGTATTCCAAGATCAAGCATCTCTACGATTAGGAAGCATAAGGAAACAATAAAAGATGTAAAGATAAAGTGCAGGTTTTATTGTATTTAGCTGATTTTCAATTACGTTTGTGTTATTTTCAGTGTATAAGTGTCAAAAACAACCCCATTATTTCACATTAGCCTAAAATATATGAAGTTCCACGGGAACGCATTAACAGGTTTCCCATACATCCTTATAGAAAAAAAATACCTTGACACTCAACACCATTTAAACTCGACGCCACTCCCAGAACCAACTGATGTCGAGTTTCAAGGTACCACTGTACTACACTGGATTACAATGTTTACATTACATACTATTTAGAAACGGCACATGAGCCGGCACTTAAGCATAAACAAGTGATGTGAGTGCTGCCTAGTCTCATATATCATGTTTGTATTTCACTATTATTTCAACCTGGATCCTACTTTGAGAACCACTGCTCCATAACATCCAAACCATCTTGATTTGTTACACTTGCATTTGTAACACAGCCAGCCCTGGAAAAAAAAACTGACAGGATTGTTGGTTTAGGGCATAAAACATGAACAAAACTCACGTAAGGCTCAAAACACATAACAAATCAGCACAGAACAGTTCAAAGTCTGGTTGTGAGCTGATTCGTCATTAAAGGATCTAAGAAAATGATATTCCTTTGTTGGGTTTTGAGAATAATGCATTCAGCTTTCATTTTCGTCCTACAAATAAATAGCAAGCAAGCCGTCTTGATTATCCATTAGCACTTCTTTTACATCACTATAAAAAAGCTGATTTATTTCGCCAGAGTCTCAAGAGGTTTTACATTAAACCACCATTGTGCGATATTAATAAGATGTTCTGAGCGTATTCCCGGTCTCTTTTCACCAGTGGTCCATTCCTGCATTTTTTCTTTCATTCATCAGGAACACAAAGACCTCAATGGTGTAAAAATATAGTAATTATATATTTATGTAACAAATATGAAATTTTCCTTTTTTTTTTTTCAGTTAATCCAATTAAAATACAGAACACAGTCAACAGAATACCATTTGTCGGCGCTGTAAATAATCACAAACACAAATACAGTATTATTATAGGACAAAAGTCCTCAAAAGACAATCGTGTTAGCACAAGGTTTGCACACAAAACCAAAACGTAGCTCATAAGCAAAGACTGGGTATGTACAGATTCAGGAGATAGTAGATCACATCGGACACATTTTACACTGTAAACGCACGTGATGCTGGCTTACACGAGACAGATCTTTCACATGAACAAAAGAGAGGAACTGCCATGAAACACACGACTGTTACATTCATAATGACTCAGATAACTTGCTTGCGGAGTCGACTTTTATTTCAATCCCATTTTTAAATCCACTAAAAATCATCTGTGCGTATTGGTGTGTTAACTGACAGCTAGGCAATATTATCTGTCATTGGCTCAGGTACATGTCAAAACAAATGCTACCTAGTGGCTCGCCCACCACTGACCAATCGCAGAAGGTCCGCCGTCTAAATGCTAGCCTGTGATTGGGTAGTTGAATTTCGCCCGCTCTGTTCTGCATACACCTCTACTTAAGTCTTTTACTACCACAAATTCCTGCCCACTTTTTGGAGGCAGCGAGGAACAGACTTAAATATCAAAAGTAGACACAACATTTGGTGAGTAAAACAGTAATTTGTTATAGAATTCTTGCTTAAATTGGTCAAAAACTATTGTTATATGGGTTATGGTTTCATTCTGTGGCAGTATCGTGTCCCCTTGTTCCTGGTATGACGTCCTCCTTTTGGGGGTGTAATGTCCTCCTTTTTGTGACTATGAATGTGGCCACCCTATACCGGAGCTCCCGGAGGAAACCCACGCAGACATGGCGAGAACATGCAAACTCCACACAGAAAGGACCCGGGAATCGAACCCAGGACCTTCTTGCTGTGAGGCGACAGTGCTACCCAACGAGCCACCGTGCATAATTTTTTAATTACTAATTATTAAAGCAGCAAGACAATTTAAGTAAAAAGCTGAATCCTGGAACGTTACATGAATTTGAGAAGTTTTGAGGACCTGTGGTATCCCAGGATGATTTCACAATATTCCAAAGAGCATCGTGTGATGATGCTCTGCCTCCAAGTGCCCCTATGTGTGCTCAGTAAGGTTTAGATCAGGTTACTGTAAAGGAAAGTCCATAACAATCAGTACTTCTTGATTTTCTTTGGTTGTCAAGTAGCAGTCTGTCAAAGCTTTGAAGTGTGAGATTTGTAATCTCATCTAATGAAAAATTAATTAATTAGAGTCATTGAATCAAGAAATGTGAATAAAATGAATTTTCCACACGGGCTCAGACTTTTGCCCCCCACTTCCCAATTCCCAATTTTAGATTCTTAACATAGGCAGCCAAATGAATATGTAAAATCTCCCTGTACTTAACAAAGCACCCTTGACTTTATTACTGTAAGAACATCAATTAGTATCAGTATCAGCCAAAACTGAAAAATAGATGCCACACGGCATCCCCAGCCACTACTTTGGCTTTGCACTGGAGCTACAAGGCTAGAGCTGCTAACAGGTAAGCCAATACTGCGAGTACAAGTTAAAAATTGCTGAACTGCTCCCTGACACCGTAATCGATACAAACTAATGTGTGTCGCACAGCTGGAAGAAATAATCACTAGCAAGCGGCGACTAATCTCAGCACACAGTTTGGAATCTGGAACTGCAGGCATCAACCCTAACAGGATGCCAGACGATTTATATGTTACAGGTGATTCAGGTGCTGATGAATTCGATTTGGATGAATTGTGCTTGTTAATGCAAGCGACTGTACAGAAAAAGTCGGACTTAGCAGAACGGTGTCTTCCGAGGCGAGCGTGTGATGATTTAGGGATTGCGTCTGTGTGATGATAAACTGGTGCATTTTTCAGAATGACAGCGTGTCATAGCGTGCTAAAAATGCACTCGCATATGAGATTAGTAAACGATTCATCATGGTTTGAGGTGACTGTGGGATGATTTCATGATTTAGTTTGCACAGCTTCATTCGAAGGTAGAAGCTTCTTTTTATTATAAGCAACATTAACCACATAACCCCTGTGCCACAGAATTCCATCTCTGATAGGAAACTTTGGGCTGGGATGAGCTACTTTTTGGGTACGTTAAAAATAATGTGAACTTGATTCTTGGCTGACTGATTCTTTTAAACTGTTAAGGATAGTATGGAGTCTCTGGGACCTCGGACGGGATTTAAAAGCTACAGTGTTACCATAATAATCTCAGAAATTGCATCAAAACCCAGCAGCACAGTCTATTTCTTTCATTAATAAAGCCTGCATACAAAAATATATTAATTGATCGCTTCACCAAAATGTATCAGAGGCTTTTTTTAAATATCTTTTTTTTTTTATAACAAGGATCCTCGATTTAACGGACTAAAGGGGTGAGAACTGGTCCGTAAAATGCAATTGTCTGAAACAGCGAGGTATTTTTCAAGGGGGTGCGAAAATATACAAAAACTCAGCAATAAGCTCCACAAAAGTGCTAAACATGCACATATGATGAACAGTAAAACGAACAACGTAAAAGGGTATGTAAACATGTAATGTAAAACCTGTAAATAAATATTCAAATTGGAGTACTGTACTACTGGGGGGTGGCACAGTGGCTCGGTGGGTTGCACCGTCGCCTCACAGAAAGAAGGTCCTGGGTTCGATCCCCAGACGGGGCGGTCCTTTCTGTGCGGAGTTTGCATGTTCTCCCCGTGTCTGCGTGGGTTTCCTCCGGGAGCTCTGGCGTCCTCCCACAATCCAAAAATATGCAGTCGGGTTAATTGGAGACACTGAATTGCCCTATAGGTGAATGTGTGTATGTCTGTCTGCCCCCCCCCCCCCCCCCCCCCCTCCTTCCTCCCGGACCTCATTGGATAAGCAGTTAAGAAAATGTGAGTGAGTGAGTGTGAGTGTACTACTGGGGAGAAATTTCATTTACCTTGTGTGGTGGAGAAGATGCTTTTTTTGCTGTAATCGTATAGCGGGGACTCTTTCGAAGCCATAACTAAGCACTAGAACTTGCAAAAATGAAGCATAAAACATAAAGAAAGGCGGGAACAAAGCGAGCCTCCTGACAAAATAGTTAGACAAAGTAGCTAGTGGACCATTACTGAACTACTGGTCTTTTTAAACGATCAGAACGGACATTCGATTTCCCAGATTTTGTCCGTTAAATCCGAAATCTGTTCAATGGAGGTCTGTTAAATCGAGGTTCCTCTGTGCCTACATTGCCTCTCTGTTCCTAGCTAAAGCCGACCAGCTGTTATAGTTCAATTCACTTCGCTTGATGGTAATACTGCAAAAGATGGCATCTAGTTAAAAGCCATAGACAGGAAAGCGAATGTTCCCTATTACTTATAACATGTAAACATACACACACTCACTCACACTCACAACTGTGTACACAGAGTCACCTTTGGGTTTGTAGACAGATTTGCATATTCGTAGACTTTTTTTTTCATTTATGCATCTTTTTTAAAAGGACAATCGTTCTGCTCGAGCCCTCAGGTTGATGAAGGTGCTTGTTTAAAAAGCTTGTTTATTGTCCTGTATAGGACTGAACAAAAAAAGCAAAACCTAAACATTCATGCAGTTTGATTAAACAGCAGTAATCTACAATTCCACTGATTCATCTCATGTTGAAATGATTCTTTATGAGGAATTGATGCTTTTGTTCTGAATCGTGAGCAACACAAAAGCATACCGAACGTCAACAAGAGGCCGAAGCTTGCAAAGTAAAAAAAAAAAAAAATGTTCGAACGAACTGAGCGTACTTTTTCTATTTCACACGTCACGATTACTTTATGCGTTGGCCTTGCTGAAAACAAAAACCTCAACATAAGAAACGTTACAACAAAAACAGCAGAACTGAAGAGAAATCAGCCAGGAAGAAGAACGGTGAGCACAGTGAATACTGTTTCATCAGATGCTTGTGTCCCCTACACAATGGTCCCGAAGCAGCCCGGTGAGGTGTTTTACCTCCGAAAATAATAACGTCTCGATAGCTTGAGCTTGAGCTTGAGCTTACGAGTCAAACAGACGGTCCTCGCATATCTCCAGTGCTGCTTTTGTGGCTCCTCCGAACACTTCCACGTTTGTGTCTATCCAGGGCACGACGTTTCCAGGCATGTAGGCTGAGCAGTTGGCCATGTTGGAGATGTCTATGGGGCGCAAAACTCGATCCCACATGTTGAAGTGGCTTAGCTCTCCGACGAAAGCCTGTGTGGCATCAAACCTTCCCCCAACGATGTCCTGTCGAGGAAAAAAGAGCATAGGTTGACAAACACATTGGTAAAATACATCATACGGCCAAATGAATATGAACGTCTGACCATTCTTGGTGCATGGATGCCATGACCCCAGACCCCCATAGGTGAACTTTGGCAGGTACACAAGGCAGGTATTTATTTTATTTTTTATGCATTTGCCCCCTTTTCTCCCAATTTAGCATAGCCAATCTGCTGCTGGGGACCCCAACGGTGTCAAAGGAGGGTGTATATTTGCCTGACACACACTCCCTCTGATGTGTGTGCAGCCCACCAATCCCTTCTTGTTCTCCCATACTTGATGGATTTGGGCATGAGGCCGGCTTCGTGTACGGAGAGCCACGCCTCAATCTTTGCACTTTATGTATAGCTGCCCTGGACAACCAAGGTCTTTGCACAGTGTTGATACCCCCACCCCTTAGTCCCCACTCCTTGCACAGTGTTGATAACCCCACCCCTTACACAGTGTTGATACCCCCACCCCTTAGTCCCCACTCCTTGCACAGTGTTGATACCCCCACCCCTTAGTCCCCACTCCTTGCACAGTGTTGATAACCACACCCCTTACACAGTGTTGATACCCCCACCCCTTAGTCCCCACTCCTTGCACAGTGTTGATACCCCCACCCCTTAGTCCCCACTCCTTGCACAGTGTTGATAACCCCACCCCTTGCACAGTGTTGATAACCCCACCCCTTAGTCCCCACTCCTTGCACAGTGTTGATAACCCCACCCCTTAGTCCCCACTCCTTGCAGTGTTGATAACCCCACCCCTTACACAGCGTTGATACCCCCACCCCTTAGTCCCCACTCCTTGCAGTGTTGATAACCCCACCCCTTACACAGCGTTGATACCCCCACCCCTTAGTCCCCACTCCTTGCAGTGTTGATAACCCCACCCCTTACACAGTGTTGATACACCCACCCCTTAGTCCCCACTCCTTACACAGTGTTGATACCCCCACCCCTTAGTCCCCACTCCTTGCACAGTGTTGATAACCCCACCCCTTACAGTGTTGATACCCCCACCCCTTAGTCCCCACTCCTTGCACAGTGTTGATAACCCCACTCCTTACACAGTGTTGATACCCCCACCCCTTAGTCCCCACTCCTTACACAGCGTTGATAACCCTACCTCTTACACAGAGTTTTTGTCTGCTGTAGGCATTAGCCAATTGTGTCTGCTAGGGGCGCCCAGCCGACCGGTGGCAGAACCGAGATTCAAACCCGGGAGCTCAGAATCTCAGCACTGGTGTGCTAGCTGGTGTGTATCCTGCTGTGCCGTTTGGGCAACCCACAAGGAAGGTATAAACTACACAGGGCTCCAATTCATCGAAGGGCTTTAATAAACCCCCCCCCACCACCACCACCTTTCAGGACTTACATAATCATGTCTGTGTAGACGCCCGGCTGGCAAATAACGCTGCTGAGACTTTAACCTACATCTTAGTGGTGGTGGGTTGGGATAATAGACCGCTGCACCACCCGAGCGCCCTCAGAAATTGGTTCTTAAAATTAGATTTAGATGAAGCTATTTAGCAACAAATAATTTCATACACAACTTGTATATACAATTACATTTACAGCATTTAGCAACTGCTTTTATCCAATACAAGCAACTGAGGGCTAAGGGCCTTGCTCAGGGGCCAAATCATGGCAACCTGGCAGTGGTAGGGCTTAAACCAGTGACCTAACAGTCACTAACTCTGAACCATAACCACTGAGCACAGGGTCAGCCCCTGGAGCTGAGAGGGTTAAGAGGGGGCTTTGCTTAAAGGCCCAAGACTGGCTGCATGGCAGAGCCAGGATTCAAACCCTCAACCTTCTGACTAATAGTCTAAAGCTGTACCCACTAGGCTTCCACTGTATATGTGGGACAAACTGTATTATTGCCATACAGCCAACAAAACTGAACTAAATATCACTATTAGACTGAAGAAGAATTCCCCCCTCCCCCTGTTCCTTAAAATGTAACATCCCTTGAGATTACTCACTCGCTTTGTGTTGTGTAATGGTGGCATGGCGGCGCAGTTGTAAAGGAAAGACATGACGTCTTTTACTCCTAGCGTGCGAACACTTGCTCTATTTATTTCTTATCGCTCCCTTAAGAGGCTTTTAAGTCTTTCTTTTGCTCCTACCTGTTCTTGGCCCAGTATGATCACTCCTCCAGGTTTAATTGGATGCCAGGGGGCCAGGTTCTCCCCAGTGCCCAGCCTCTCGCCGTCTTGATAGGCCTCCCAGAAGCCGTCTCGGGTCGTCCAGGTGATGCAGATGTGATGCCATCGGCCGTCACCTACAGACAACGGCAGCTGAGCCACCTGCAGAGTGGAACGGTCGATACGTTATAGATTATAGAGACTGTTTATATGTCTAGAGTAATTCAGAAAGAAGAATGAGTTGTTGTGATACTGTACAGTATTGGACATCATTAAAACAGCACTGTCAATATTTGTATTCATTAAGTAAATATATAAAGAAATATATTAGTGCAGTGTTGGGCTCTGGGTAAAGTACAAGCAGATTAGTTCATTTAAATTCTATCCAAGCAATTGTTTATAGTTATGTGTTGCTAAATTAAAGAAAGTGTTCTCCTCTCATCTTCTCATTATGCTTTGCAAAAATAAATAATACAATCCATGAGTGTGTTTAGCATGCACAGCACAATGCTCTGTCTGTCACAATTGTGACATTTGAATGCCTAATTATTGCCTTACAGATGATTGCAATTAACACTTTAATTGTATTTTCTGTTGTCTTTATGCCATTTTCACCGATCAACCATAACATTAAAACCACCTCCGTGTTTCTACACTCACTGTCCATTTTTTTTAGCTCCACTTACCACATAGAAGCACTGGCTGTAGTCCATATACTGTATTTATCTACATACCTTTTTTGCCTGCTTTCACCCTGTTCTTCGATGGTCAGGACCCCCACAGGACCACTACAGAGCAGGTATTATTTAGGTGGTGGATCATTCTCAGCACTGCAGTGACACTGACATGGTGGTGGTGTGTTAGTGTGTGTTGTGCTGGTATGAGTGGATTAGACACAGCAGCGCTGCTGGAGTTTTTAAATACCGTGTCCACTCACTGTCCACTCTATTAGACACTCCTACCTAGTTGGTCCACCTTGTAGATGTAAAGTCAGAGACGATCGCTCATCTATTGCTGCTGTTTGAGTTGGTCATCTTCTAGACCTTCATCATGGGCCACAGGACGCTGCCCACGGGGCGCTGTTGGCTGGATATTTTTGGTTGGTGGACTATTCTCAGTCCAGTAGTGACAGTGAGGTGTTTAAAGACTCCATCAGCATTGCTGTGTCTGATCCACTCATACCAGCACAACACACACTAACACACCACCACCATGTCAGTGTCACTGCAGTGCTGAGAATATCCACCACCTAAATAATACCTGCTCTCTGGTGGTCCTGTGGGGGTCCTGACCATTAAAGAACAGGGTGAAAGCAGGCTAACAAAGCATGTAGAGAAACAGATGGACTACAGTCAGTAATTGTAGAACTTCAAAGTGCTTCTATATGGTAAGTGGAGCTGATAAAATGGACAGTGAGTGTAGAAACAAGGAGGTGGTTTTAATGTTATGGCTGATCAGTGTACAGGCATGTCTACATACATGATGGGTTGGCAACCTGTTCGAGATGTGTTACTGGATTGCACCCAGTGAAATCAGAAATCAGATGCACCACAACCCTGATCAGGAAATGCAGAGGTAAACCATGAAAATAAAAAAATAATCAGGTTATATTTAAAAATCATTGAAAGGGAAGCTGATTTTTGCTAATGCATGAAAAGGCTGATGAAGGCTGATTAATTGTGCCGATATTTAATAATCATCATTTGCTTAATCTACTGCAGTTAGGTAACAACATGGTTTTAATCTGCACTGCCCACACCCAACACTGTGCAACAGTATGCACTGTGAATTGATATTTAAGTCGTGACATGCAACATATGGCTTGCACAGCACATAGTGGGTTTATCGTGAGCTGTATTGAAAACTTCCCTGTAATTAAATTCACTCTGGCAGTAGCTCATGTGTTTACCTCATAGGCTCACACACGCAAACACAAACACGCACACATACACGCTCACATGTATAATGCATGCTAAAGCAGAAAGCCGTAGGCCCAGCTGCCTTTCTCAATAAGCAAAATGCCAAACTGACACAGCCTAGGAGTCGTATCATGGGAATTATTTAGGCAGCCGTGCTTTCTCTCTCGCTTTTCTCTCCCTCTCTCTCGAGACCTGCAGGGCATATGCAGCAGGGGACAGACATGCAGATATCTAATGATTTTTGCAATTTATGGCAACCGGACTTTACGAATCTCAAACGTCTAATAAAAATAAAAGTGAATTGAGCAGGTAGGACAATTTGATAAAGTGTTACAAGATTATAACAGGTTGGCCACTATTAAAAGTTACTGTGCACAAAGGTATTGACTGGTGTTTATTACGTTATATGTAATTATAAAATTTTGCTGTGTAGGCTCTTGATTGACACAGATGTAAATTACACTAACCCACTACTGCTGGGATCTAGGGTTCGAATCCTCAGCAGTGCTATCAGCCAGTCTGCAAATGTCTGCATATAGACATGATTGGCTATGTCTCGGAGGGGGGACTGGCTGCGACCCCGCAATAGATTGGTGTCCTGTCCAGGGTGTGTCACTGGATTGCGCTTATTGATTCCAGGGAAACCGGACCAACCATGACCCTAACCTTCATTAAAAGCAAAACGAGTGGATCAGACTAGCTCTAGGTGTTCGAGAAAATGCATGTGTGATGGTGTGAAGCCAGGTCAAGGATTAGTGTCCTGTCCTGACTGTGATGGTGCCAGACCCGCTGCAGTCCTGACCAGAATGAAGCTAGTTAGTGACAATAAATACAGTATGTATGTAAAAATCTGCTGATTCAAATGTATTAATTGTTACACAAATGGACGTTTCATGTGGGTATTTATAAGACTGACATGAGAAATTCTACCCAGGGAGCCACTTTTAATAAAACCCATTAAGAACTTGGAAGGCAGACTCAGCTTTTATGACAAACAGTCTTGACCAGGGCCAGGATTCATCTCTCGATTTGATATAGTGGTGAAGTCTCATGGTACTGACAAATTCAAACAAATCAAAACACATCAAGCCATGAAGATCTTTATGGCCCTTGCTTGGTGCACAGGGGTATACTCATGCTCGAACGAGAAAGTGATTTTCCCAAACTGTTGCTACAAATTTGGAATCTCACTATATAAATATTTTATATCGTTTATTTTACACACATATTGGCTCCAGATATACCTAAAGCACACACCTAAAAAACCTAATAATTAGGAGTAGAGATGTACCGATCGGGGTTGTTTTCAGAGCAATCGGCCGATAGCCAATGCCGATCGGGGGTGGGGGGGCGGGTGTTCAACCTGTGGGGTGCGAGTGCCTGACCAGGGGGTGTGGCGGCATTGCGAGATTTTTTTTACTTCTAAAACTAAAGCAATTCATTTTTCACCCACGGGAGACATATCTCATTAGTCTAACTGACCACGCTCACACGTTAGATGTTATCCAGTTCAGTCTGAAAAAACCTTAAAAATAGGAAGAACAGTGAAGATAAAGCGGTGACAGAAGCATTGACGTGTGTGTGCCTTTAAGAGAGACGCTCTG
This sequence comes from Trichomycterus rosablanca, assembly GCF_030014385.1. Lineage (NCBI taxonomy): Eukaryota > Metazoa > Chordata > Actinopteri > Siluriformes > Trichomycteridae > Trichomycterus > Trichomycterus rosablanca. The sequence continues at coordinate 14,110,794 of NC_086009.1, read as the reverse complement.
TTCACAGTATCGATATAAGTGATTCATGAGTCGATTCATTTTATGCGAAGCGTAAGTTTCTCTTCTCAGTTATCTCTCCGTGTTTACTGTTATTAATTAATGTCGTGGTTTTAAATAAACACCAGCTACTACAGAACATTTTGTGTGACTCTCTTACATTAAAAAGCTTCATTAAAAAGCTCAATTAAACTGCTATTACCACAGATCTGTAACCGAGTCAGACTCGTTCCGTCTGTGGAGCTAAAAGTTTTCTGTCAGTCAGAGCAGATGATCCTGAACTATGTATGATGCACAATTTATGTTATTTTAGGTCGTGAAGAGCTTTCACTGTGGTTTCTGTACGATGGTTGATGAATGGTGATGTGATGGTTGGTGCTTTGTAGCTCAAAGTCTGGATCAATCCACTGAGCTGTTAAGCTTAACATGGTCTTTATATATCACATGATCGGATCGGCTACATTTGTGAAATATCGCCGATCGCCGATAGCATATTTTGATTCAAAATGTATATCGATTTATAGCCGATCGATCGTTCCATCTCTAATTAGGGGGGGTGTCTACATACTTTCCGAGATATAGTTTATGTTTAATCAGCTAGGAAGGACTGACAAAGCATGCACTGTGCAGAGCCGGACATGCCTATAGTCCAGCAACTACAGTGGGGGCCAAAAGTTTGAAACTACTAGTAAAATGCTTCTACACTTATTTGAAGACCAAAGAAGATCTATGAGTGCTGACTGTTATGGACTTTCCTCCAGTCATTCAACATAGGTCCCATTAGGCTTCTTTTGCATGATACGCGGCAAAACGGTAATGCACTGGTTACGCCACTGTTTCCCTACCACCAATAGAGGTGGTGCCCCAGAATGCACTGGGGGGGTTCGGTTCGGGCACCTCCACGACATGAACTAAACCCCCCACCACACTATGAACCCCCCCCCCCCCCCCCCCATTGACTGCACTCGCCTGGTCGTTATTATTATATTACAATATTTTCGTTGAGCAAAATATTAAAAGAGAGTGAATACCTTAAATTCATTCTGATCAGCTATCGACATACAGCATACTGTATATATAGTAGGAAGTGATAATTAATTCAACTTCAATAATTCAAACAAAACCTGTGACAGTGGGAGAAAAATACGGCATGGTGACTAGTGAGCTGTGAAATAGGGAGGCTGGGTTTGTATTTAGATAGATTGTAGCAATCCCACGTTTCCCAATTCTGGAAATGCTAGTTGTGGTTTTGTAGCTCTTTAATAAGATTCTATGGGGCCTTTAATTAAAGCAATACAGTTTCATAACCCATTTCCATTTTTCTATCTTCTTACACTTCAAAATGACGACCATTGACTGAGCATATGTCCACAGCCTCAAGGTTAACGAAGTTCAAAACGCTTATCATGTGAAAGCAGCCTTTAAGGGGGCAACATACCAAATACTAAAAAGTTCTGCACTTCATGCAAGTGCTTTCTAAAGATTACTACAACCCCTGGCAAAAATTATGGAATCACCACTCTTGGAAGATGTTCTTTCAATTGCTTAATTTTGTAGAAAAAAAATAAATCACAGACATGCCACAAAACTATCATTTCTCAAACTGTCAACCCTCTGGCATTAAGAAACAATAAAAAAAGAAACAAATATAATAGTTGTGGTCAGTCACAATTGCTTTTTTTTTAGATCAAGTAGAGGAAAAAAATATGGAATCACTCAAATCTGAGGAAAAAATTATGGAATCATTAGAAAACACTGCACCATTATTACTTTGTTGCACCACCTCTGGCTTTTATAATGGTTTAAACTCTCTGAGGCATGGAGTTAACTAATGACAAACAGTATTCTTCATCAATCTGCCTTCAACTGTCTCTTGCTGTTGCCAGATCAGCTTTGCAGGTTGGAACCTTGTCATTGACCATTTTCTTCAATTTCCACCAGAGATTTTCAAATGGATTGAGATCCGGACTATTTGCAGGCCATGCCATTGACATTATATGTTTTCTTGAAGGAAAGTTTTCACGTCCTTTGCCCTATGGCAAGATGCATTATCATCTTGAAAAATGAAGTCATCATCACCAAACATCCTTTCAACTGATGGAATAAGAAAAGCGTCCAAAATTTCAATGTGGACTTTGGCATTTATTGAAGACCATCTCCCCTGTGCCTTTACCCGACATGCAGGCCCATATCATCAACAACTGTGGAAATTAACATGTTTTCTTTAGGCAGTTATCTTCATAAATTTCATTGGACAGACACCAAACAAAAGTTCCAGCATCATCACCTTGCCCAATGCAGATTCGCGATTCATCACTGAAGATCACTTTTATCCAGTCACCCACAGTCCACGATTGCTTTTCTTTAGCCTACTTTAACCTTGTTCTTTTCTTTTTAGGTGTTAATGATGGCTTTTGTTTGGCTTTTCTGTATGTAAATCCCATTTCTTTTAGGTGATTTCTTACAGTTCAGTCACAGACATTGACTCCACTTTCCGGCCACTTGTTTCTCATTTGTTTTGTTGTGCATTTTCTGTTTTCAAGACATATTGCTTTAAGTTTTCTATCTTGACGCTTTGATGTCTTCCTTGGTCTACCAGTATGCTTCCCTTTTACAACCTTCCCATTTTGTTTGTACTTGGTCCAGATTTTAAACACAGCTTACTGGGAACAACCAACATCTTTTGCGACATTCCACAATGATTTATCTTCTTGAAGGAGTTTTATAATCCTCTCATTTGTTTCAACTGACATATCTTGTGTTGGAACCATGATTCATGACAATCTGCTTTGTGCAACAGCTCTCCGAGGTGTAAGCACTCTTTTTAAATTGAAGAATAATTAGCAAATCTAATCTGCTGCAGATGTTTTGTTTTTAAACTGCAAATTACAGAGTGATTCCATAATTTTTTCCTCAGATTTGAGTGATTCCATATTTTTTTCCTCTACTTGATCTAAAAAAAGCAATTGTGACTGACCACAACTATTATATTTGTTTCTTTTTTTTACTGTTTCTTAATGCCAGAAGGTTGACATTTTGAAAAATGATAGTTTTGTGGCATGTCTGTGATTTATTTTTTTTCTACAAAATTAAACAATTGACAGAACATCTTCCAAGAGTGGTGATTCCATAATTTTTGCCAGGGGTTGTATTAGCTATAAACTTAAATGGTTACAGTAACTGTGATTTGGAAAGTAAAATATTGTATAAAATATAATAAAAGTGCAAAATATTTTCACTATATAAGTAAACAGTTTCTCAGACGCATCTGTAGAATTGATTTGCAAGCCACCTAAGCATTTAGCGCACACAACTAATTAAAACAATTCTAACACAATTAAAATGTCATTTGACTCCATAAATGTCCAGGTTAAAAAAAACAAACCACACAACTTTTACTAATGGATTATAAAGAGATTAATAAATATCTCAAATGGCTTGCGCTAGGGGTGTCTTTGTACGTAAATCATTGTTTTTGGGGTTGCAATTTGCCAGAATAATTGACTCATTTACCTGAAGGAGGGCTGATTGCATTGAGAATTTAAGTCTAGTCAATGCACAATATATTCTCAGGGTGCTTAAAAACTTTGCTGGGAGATCGGGTTGTAATAAAGTATGTGATGGTCGTTATAAAAAGCAAAGCACTTTGCTGCTTTAGAAACATTTATCCTTAATCCTAGGAGGTAAGTGCTCCGTTCAAGAGCACAGTGCAACTAAGACATGGACAGTATAAAACTAGGAAGTTGTGTAAGGTGTAATCATTTATGATATGATCAAAAAACATGTGGTTTGAAACCTTCCACGTGTTATTATCAATCATTTATGAGCATGGTTGGGTTTGGTTTGCTGTTTTGCGGAAAAACTGTGTGAGCGAATAGTCCAACCATTTAGAAACAAATTTTCTTGAGGCATTATTGCAGGTAACTTAGTAACATCACCATCTACAATCCATAACATTATTAAAAGATTCAGAAAATCCAGAGAAATCTCTGTGCATAAGGGCAAAGCTGAAAACCAATACTGAATGCACTATTAAAATACTAAAAACAGTTTGACAATGATCATATATGCAACTTTGCAGCTTTGTATCAAGGATTATTAACTCACCTTGTCATTGACAAGAAGCTCAATAGGGTTGGTGCCCCATTCTATAAGCACAATTTCATTGGCCTGTCCCGGGACGCCGTAGGAGAACGGTGTTCCGATGCCCGGACTTGCACTGGACTTGAGCCACATGCACACTGTAAAGGCATACATTTCCGGCAGGCTCTTCTTAAAACGCCCATACAAGTAGTTTGTCCGCAGCGGAAGAGACACCTTGAAGTCCTCTGGGGATTTGAATGCACTGTTACCTGTAAGAAGAAGGCAGATTGATGAATTTAATAGCTCTTAACATGAGTCAGTTTTATAATTTATTATGCAACAAAAAAAAGTTAATATCTGGATGGGATGGCAATTTCTGCTCATTAGTGAAATGTACGTCCTTTACCCTGTCCTCATTGCAGAAAATGGAAACTAAGCTCATAATGCCAGCTGAGTGATGGATAAACTGTTTATTCAACAAAGCCCGGGGCTGTGTGCTTCACAGTTGGAGCAGTATGGTAAGAGAAACAATTGACTGCCAACAATAAGCTATTTTATATGCAACTAGCACCAGAAAAATTATTTAGCCGCACCCATATTAACACTGCAAAGCTCTTGTTTGGGCCCAGTTAAAAAAATCACTTGTAAAACTCATGCAAGCACTGCAAGCTATTAGAAACATCGTAAAAACAAGAGGTGCAATCACAGAGGTACTTTTACAAGTACATATACACTGATCAGCCATAACATTAAAACCACCTCCTGGTTTCTACACACACTGTCCAATTTATCAGCTCCATTTACCATATAGAAGCACTTTATATTTCTACAATTACTGACTGTAGTCCATCTATTTCTCTACATAGTTTTTTAGCCTGCTTTCACCCTGTTTTTCAATGGTCAGGACCCCCACAGGACCACCACAGAGCAGGTATTATTTAGGTGGTGGATCATTCTCAGCACCGCAGTGACAGTGACATGGTGGTGGTGTGTTAGTGTGTGTTGTGCTGGTATGAGTTTTTAAATACTGTGTCCACTCACTGTCCACTCTATTAGACACTCCTACCTAGCTGGTCAACCTTGTAGATGTAAAGTCAGAGACGATCGCTCATCTATTGTTGCTGTTTGAGATGGTCATCTTCTAGACCTTCATCAGTGGTCACAGGATGCTGCCCACAGGGTGCTGTTGGCTGGATATTTTTGGTTGGTGGACTATTCTCAGTCCAGCAGTGACAGTGAGGTGTTTAAAAACTCCATCAGCGCTGCTGTGTCTTATCTACTCATACCAGCACAACACACACTAACACACCACCACCATGTCAGTGTCACTGCAGTGCTGAGAATGTGGTCCGAGAGTCCTGACCATTGAAGGACAGCATGAAAGGGGGCTAACAAAGTATGTAGAGAAACAGATGGACTACAGTCAGTAACTGTAGAACTACAAAGTGCTTCTATATGGTAAGTTGAGCTGATAAAATAGACAGTAAGTGTAGAAACAATGAGGCGGTTTGAATGTTATGGCTGATCGATGTACAGTATAGTGTATAGAAAAGGTAAAAAAAAAAATCTACATATAATGATGCAAAAAGCTACAGGCTAAGCATTGCGTACTTCTCTCTAGTTCGGTGATTCTCTCTAGCAGCGACTTGAGCGTGTTCTCTGTGTGCTGCCGGTGAGCCAAGGTCTCATTGTAGAGCTGGCTCTTCTCCTCCTCCAGCTCAGCCACTCTCCTCAATAATTGACTCTCGAGAGTGCCCAGGCGGCGCTTCAACAGGTCACGTAGCTCGCTGGGAAATGGTGAACCAGACACGTTCGTGTGCAACTGCTGCTGCATGAGAAAAGCAATACAACTTTAATCAGCATCTGTTATTGCAGGGACTACACCTCACTCTTAAGCGCATAAGCCTATACACAAATATCAATGGGGTTTCACTTCATCAAAAAATCAAATCAAGCTTTTTTTGTTTGGATTGGTAGATGCACATAAGCATCACGCACTACACAGGATGTGTAACTAAAGGAATACAATTTGGAATATCCATATCTGTATATTTGTGTGGACTTTTGATTTCCTTTTTTTTCACACTTGGGGCTCAAGTGCATTTTCACTCGCAGTCATGCTGTGTGGATTGTGTGTCTCCATAATGATTTTTTTTCCACCCACTGGGATACCATTATGGATTTTGTGAAAGCATACAGGTGGCAGTTTTATGTCACATTATAAAGCATTATAGTATTATTATTAAAGTGATATTATGATCATCAACAGGTGTCAGAGCTATTATAGTCTTGCAAGCCAGACTGCTGATTATTGATAGAGACTGTGACAGTGTCCGTTCACTGCCTGCTAGAGACTAGAGACTATTTGGGTCTGTCTATAAACCTACTGAGCTCTCTACATAGACGGCATTTTACGTCATCCTATGCGCACTTCTGAGAAGATGCCTGTCTTAAATCTTAGATACCTTAAAATGCTGCCTACTAATGCCAAGTTCACACTCGTCAGGTCGCTGTACATTTCACACTACACGACTGGATCTCTTGTAATCGTGAGTCTTTCAAGTCGGTTAGTCGGTGGTTTTCACACTACACGACTGATCGGCGATAGGGGGTTTCACACTACATGATCTATCACCAACTGGAATCGCAGCCGAGCTTCTCTGGTCTCCCGAACTACGTTTTGTCATGAAAACAAATGCGAGAAATGACGGAAGGTTTAACGATACCACGTCCATAAATGCACGACAACAAGTAGCGAGCGATCAAAGTTTGTGCGCTGATGTGCAGCGTAAAAGCAAGTAGAAAAAATAAATGAATCCGAGTGGATTGGGTTACGCAAACATCATGGATTGTTCTATAGTGAGTTGTAGGTTAATAAATATTTTTTGTAATGCAGCGCTGATGTTATGCTTTGTAGAGAACGATAAGGTCAGAAACACTGTAAAACGTGTGTGCCGATGTATTCTGATATAAACTATATTCCCACCTTTTTACAACTCCTACCCTGCGTTTCCCCTCACCTCGTATCTTGCGTTCTCATTGGCTGTTCGACACAGCACTCATTGCCAGTCGGCCGACTCATACCCAGACATTTGACAAGCTAGATATCTCTCTTCAGTCGCCGAGTGCTCGGAGAGCCGCTCGGATCGAGTTGTTGAGTAGTTCACACATAGCGATTGAGAGCTGAGTTTTGATTGCCGAGCGAACGCCGAGTTGCTCCCGAGCCGGCCCCAAATCTACGTCTGACCAGTCGGCGAGTGAAAATCAGGGCAAAAATCGTGTAGTGTGAACTACGCATAAGGTGCCTTATTTTGAGCAATATTCTGACTGAATAATGATAAAGCATCCTATGTTTAATCAGCGATAAAGACAATCCCAGCATTCAGTGTGGCACAACTTTTCTCACAAAAAATGTTCAACTATGGCGGAAGTTATTTTCAAAAGTAAATAAATTCTCATTGATTTGTAATTTGTATAAAGGTGTATACATAGTGTAGCGTCGGCACAGGCTTTACCCAGAAAGCCTTGCGGCAGTGGTGTCTAAGCTCACCGTGGCCGTGTATCCCGTTGTCGGGATTGTGGTGGCTGCGGTGAGGGTTGGGTAAGTAGCTTATATGTTTGTCTGTTGTATGAATGTATGTGTGTATGAATGAGTGTCTGTCCCTAAACCACTGAATGAACTGTCAAAGGCAGCTCACTCGCGGCCCTGACGCTATCCTTCCTGCTCGCCGGCGCCACATTGGTGTCAGAAGTGGGATTGTGATGTTTGGGTGGCTCTGGTGGTTCGGTGGGCCAATATGCCCGATCTGTCTGAGTGCGCTGGCCTTGGGGTTGTTGCAGGGGCATGGAAAGCCAGGTGTAGCAGGGGGTGGAAACAGCGGCTCGGCAGTGTAATGGGGTGAGGTCCGGACATGGAGCCACCCAGTGGACGCTGGTGAGTGGGTCACCGGGATGGTTGACCATTAGGGAGGGGGCAGTGTAGCGTCGGCACAGGCTTTACCCAGAAAGCCTTGCGGCAGTGGTGTCTAAGCTCACCGTGGCCGTGTATCCCGTTGTCGGGAGTGGGGTGGCTGCGGTGAGGGTTGGGTAAGTAGCTTATATGTTTGTCTGTTGTATGAATGTATGTGTGTATGAATGGGTGTCTGTCCCTAAACCACTGAATGAACTGCCAAAGGCAGCTCACTCGCGGCCCTGACGCTATCCTTCCTGCTCGCCGGCGCCACAATATGATTTATTGCAAATTTGGGTTTGTCAGTGTCAATGTAACAGTTTGGGGTGCACAGAGGCATATGTTAGCTGGCATGCTAGTGAGTTGTGTAACATCAGCTAATTGGTTTAAATGGCCTGAGGATAACTGTGTTTGTTAGCTTGTTAAGCCAAACCCTTGGGGACAGTAAATGGGGACAGTAAATGCTGTCTACGTAGTGCATTTAAATAATTCGCCTTATAAGTTTAATGTCTAATTAGAATCCTCTAAGCAGGCAGCTGCCTAGGCTAGGTAGGCAGTGCGCAGCAAGGCAGATCACTAGGTTTTCAGACAGACTCTTTGTCTCAGTCTGGACAGACTGTGAGGTAGAAGTGACCAGATGCAGCTAAATCTAGATTCAACTACATCTAACTAAATGAACTAAATCAGCATAGACTGTTGACATTAGTGCTTTAAAAGTTAATATAGCTATTAATTTTAGGACTAACTGGTTCTTATCTCTATTTCCCATGTTGAATCATGTTAAATACTTGAAGTATGGGTAGACTGTCCAGCTTAGGAGTTGTTGACAAAGCCTTAGCAAAACTGAATATTGCAAAACATAGCATGTATAGTAAAAATTGTGACCACGACTACTGGCTGGAGAAGTGAAAAAGTGTTATGTGGAGTTTGAAAATTGCTTTGACATGCATTCTTTTATTTCCCATGTTAGATAATATTTGTGATGTCATGGATCCACATACAGTATATGGACACAACTCATAATCACTGAATTTGGGCTGTTTCATTCAGTCCTGTTGCCACGGGTGTATAAAATCAAGCACCTGGCTATGCAGTCTGCCTTTACAGACATTTGTGAATGAATAGATCTATCTAAGGAGCTCAATGAGTTCAAGCTTAGTTCTGTAATAAGATACCACTGCTGCAACAAGTACGTTTGCAATTTTTTCCTCCAAGATATTCCACATTTAACTGTGAGTGGTGCATTTAAAAAAGTGGAAGCATTTAGAAACCACACCAACACAGCCACAAAGCAGCAGACCACGTAAAGCTGAAGAGCAGCGTCACCGAGTGCTGAGGTGTATGGTGTTTAAAAGCATCACCAACGCTCTGATGACTCAACTGCAGAGTTTCAAACCTCCTCTGGCATTAACATCAGCACAAAAACTGAATGCCGGTTACCTCATGGCATGAGTTTCCATGGCCAAGCAGCTTTACATCACCAAGCACAACGCCAAGTGTCAGATAGAGTGGTTTAAAGCAGCCCTCCCCAACCTTTTTTGCACCACGGACCGGTTTCATATAAGATATAATTTCACGGACCGGTGAGGGCGGGATGATTTAAAATAGAACTATAGAATGGAAAATCAGTGTGAATCCTGAGCTTTTTTCGATGCAACGAGACGCTGCTCCCAACTAGTGGTGATTGGAGACAATAACACCCGAAAACTGTTGGAAATTGAATTGCTCTTGTAGCGATCTCCCGGTACCAGTCCACGGCCCAGTGGTTCTGGACCACTGGTTTAAAGCATACTGCAACTGGACTCCGGAGCAGTGGAAATGTGTTGACAAGTGACAAATCATGCTTTATTATCTGGCAGTCTGATGGATGAGTCTGGGTTAGGCGAATGCCCGGAGAATGTTACCTGCCTGGCAGCATTGTACCAGCTGTAACATTTGCTAAAATAGGGATAATGCAGTGGGCCTGGCTCCTTAGTTCCAGTGAAGGGAAATCGAAATGCTTAAGCATACAAATACAAATGGAACCGTTTGGGCAAGGCCATTTTCTGTTCCTGCATGACTGTGCACAAGTGCGCAATGCTTAGTCCAAAAATACATGGTTGGGTGAGATGGTCTGGAAGAACTTGACTGACCTACACTGAGCACTGAGCACTGACCGCAACCAGCACATCAAACACCTTTGGGAAGAACTAGAATGGAAACTGTGAGTCAAGTTCTCGTCCAACATCAGTGCCCGACCTCACAGAGGCTGTTCTGGATGAATGGACAAAAATCCCCACAGACGACTGCAAAATATTGTAGAAAGCCTACCTGGAAGAGCGGAAGCTCTTTGTTATTGCTGCAAAGGGGGGACCAAGTACATACTAATGCCTGTAGATTTAGTGATGTCATAAAAGCTCATGTAGGTGTACCAACATTTTTGTCCATATAGTTTACATACCATTACATACATTAGACAACAGACTTTTACCTTCATTAAGAAGTAAGTATAGTAGAAATATGGTAATAATTATCAGACTTTTGTCTGTCACATAAGATGTACAGTATACCCTAGTGCAGCAAAATCATTGCATGTTTTTAACAATTACACGCACGCACGGTCACACACACGCGCACACATCCAGCAGCCTATAAGTGACACCTGTCGTTTTGGAAGTTTTTTTTATATATACATCCAGTGCATATCTCACCTCCAGGTTCTCCAGACGGTCCTTCAGCCCCTGCATGGTCTTGCCCAACTGCTCCACGGTCTCAGTCGGGTCGCGCGGCAGATCACCCATCGTGTTCTTGCCCTGTTCTTTCCTGCGCGCGCCTCCACGCCACTTGCTCTCCGAGGTCTCGCAGCGTACAAGTTTGGAGTTGAGCTCCTTAATAGTGCCCTGCTGACTGGCGATGGTCTCCTTCTGCTGCAGAACGGTCTCCCGCAGCTGCACGATAGTGCTCCGAAACTCGTCCTCCTGCGGGCTCGCGCTCTGCACTCGGTTGTCCGCCTCCACCGGGCAGCTGAGGTCTGTACCCGCGGGCACGGCGGTGCACACGAAGCGTTCGCCTTTGAGTTCCTCGTCCGCGAGAGCCTGATTTCTGCTGATGAGCGCGAGCGCGCACACGAGAACTGCGCAAAAACGGAGCATAGCGGGAAAAATACCGTTCTGTCGGTGGAAAATCCTCTTTAAAGTTAAATAAACCGTCGAATTTGCTATTCCTCGACACAAAAAGTCGAATTACACGATGATAAACGATATTTGAAGTAGTTCTGAGAGGAAAATCCAACAATTGACGAACGAAACGCTTTAGGAGAGCTTTCTCTCAGCCTGGCATGTCGTTTTAAACTGCTCTGCGTGAAAAATGTTTTAATAAACCTAAACTAATATAAATGGTGTTCGTTATTTATCTCTTTATATGTTTTTTATTTCGCATGGTACATTCTAAAGCATTAAAACGTCGTTTAAAACTAAAACAAAGTAAGAAACCACCTCATTACACACTACTATTATCCTTCAATCCTCGTATTGCCTTAAAAAAGAAAATATTACTTAATATTATCTGTAAAAAATATAGTTTTTTAGTCAGTAAAACGCCTTAAAATAAAAAAAACCTCGACTCTACAACGATATTACCGTCTGCTCTGCCTCACACACAGCTTCTGTCAGCGAGCTTCAACCGATTAATATAGGCTCGCGTAAACGAGCGCGCAGAGAGTTACGAGAGTGGATCGCATCCCAAAACATAATTCGCTCCCTACATAGGTGAACTACGCCTGATCTACAATAGTGCCGTTCACACACTTTGTAGTGTGACTACTCATAATTTTCAGAATATTTTGTATACGCCCTATTAAGTTCCAAATAGAGTGATAATGTGATTCAACTCGTGAGGGCGCTCATCTGACTTAGTGACATATGTGGAATCGTTGTTTTATTATTATTATTATTATTATTATTATTATTATTATTAGTAGTAGTAGTAGTAGTAGTAGTAGTAGTAGTAGTAGTAGTAGTATGATTATTATGATTATGATTATTATTATTATGATTATTATTGTTATTATTAGAGATGCATGAGTACGGATACTAGTATCGGGTATTAGCCCGATACCGCCCTCATTAACTCGTACTCGCACTCGCAAACGAGGCTCCGATACTAAACATCCGATACCTTGTGCCTAGTGCACGTTGCTGCGTTAACGCAGGGATTTTCAACCTGTGGGGCGCGAGTGCCTGACCGGGCAAAAAAGCCTGACCTGACTAAAGCAATTCATTTTTCACCCACGGGAGACAGATTGAATTATTCTCACTGACCACGCTCACACGCACGTTTAATGTTATTTAGTTCCGTTTTAAAAGAAAAAAAAAAAAAAACTTCAAAATAGAGCTAACAGCGAAGATAACCGGTTACAAAAGCAGCGACCGCTGTTATAGGACGTGTTTGTGTTCAATACTCTGTTCACAGTGTCGATACAAGTGATTCAGGAGTCGACTCATTTTAAGCTTCTTTTCTCAGTCATCTCTCCGTGTTTACTGTTATAATAAATGATGCGGTTGTAAATAAACACCAACTACTACAGAACATTTTGTGTGACTCGCTTACATTATAAAGCTCAGGCTTAATTATACTGGTTATTACCACAGAGTGGGAGCCGACTCAGAGTCGTTTACGATTTACCGAGGTGAACCACGAATGTATGTGCTGATAGAATCGGCTCAGATGGGATCGGACTGTATTATCCTTTTAAAGTAAATATTTCAATCAGCAGAATCGCATCGCATGTATGATGTGCACAACGTTAATTACGTGCGTTTATTAATGAACGTTAACGTTAGCTTGTCAGAAGCTTTCTCAATGATGTCTGTGCGGTGTTTTTTTTTTTTTTTTTTACAATTAGTGATGGCAACCCAAGCAACTGTTCCACTGCACTATTTTACACTAAAAACTACACTATTCCATAATGCTCCAGATTGCATCATTCTAAATAGGTATCGGTATCGGCGAGTACTAAAATACATGTACTTGTACTCGTACTCGGTTTGGAAAAAATGGTATTGATGCATCCCTAGTTATTATTATTATTAGCAGTATTATTATTATTAAAGATTTCAGAATTGTGACCGTAGTTCCATGCTTGTGTGTTTAAACTGAGGAAAACTGTAATTAGCGCTGACATTTTTATGAGACTATTGTCCCTCTAGCAATTACACTACATCATACAGTATGAAAGGGGCAAGAAGGTCTTGGGTTCCATTCCCAGGTGTGGAGTTTGCAAGTTCTCCCCGTGTCTGCATGGGTTTCCTGCGGGAGCTCCGGTTTCCTCCCACAGGCTAAGTGGGTAGCACTGACGCCTTACAGCAAGAAGGTCTTGGGTTCCATTTCCAGGTGGGGCGATCCGGGTCCTTTCTGTGTGGAGTTTGCATGTTCTGTATCTGCGTGGGCTTCCTTTGGGAGCTCCGGTTTCCTCCCACAGTCCAAAGACATGCAAGTGAGGTGAATTAAAGATACAGAATTGTCCATGACTGTGTTTGACAACGGACTGATTAATATTGTTTCCAACTTTCAGAACTGGAAATAAGGAACACCCTGGGCTGGCGGGTTGGCAAAAGGCATAGGGTGGGGGTGGGATGGCTGGTGTTTACCTGAGTGGGAGCAGGGGGTAGGCGGTTAGGGTTGCACCTATAAAAAATATAATGGGTCTTACACCGCCATAGGAACATTATCAAAATGTTTTATTTAGGCTGTTTAACATTTATTATTTTCATTCTTTATAATAATAAATCAGAACCATATTTTAGGCAAAACAACAATCATAAAGAACATCATATACCATTTTTTCTCAATAGTACAAACAACATTTTTACATAATCCATCTTCACACTGACATGCAGCCCCGGTTCTGGACTGCGTTGCTTAGGGGGGCAGTGAAAAAAATCCCCCATAGCGCCGGCCCTGCTTATGTTATTTTAGTTTTGCCCTAAGCTGGATTTGAACCTAGGGTGGAAAAATATGCGCGACTGAGCTACTCAAACAGTGGGATAATAAATGGGTTGTTATGCTGATATGCCTGCACACACACGGCGTTACTAACACTAAACGTGAAAACTACTTAAAATAATGACCAAACGCTTTCTAATTACCACTGTAGCAGCAGTTTCCTTCTGTTTCATACATATCGCCCTGTCTCAGTCTAATCTGCAGCATTTCTCTCCCATTGATAAAAATACGGAACAAAGCACATCCCATATCAGTTCAATACGGAACACCACGTTTAGTTTCCAAATAAGGAATGATTCCGTATTTTATGGGACGGTTGGCAACCCTACTGATTAATGAACTGTGAACTGATTAATCTTGTGTAACGATTAACTACCGTTTCTGTCATTAATGTAACCAAAGTGTGTAAAATATGGTGTTAAAATCCTAATAAATATTTCTCCCAATCTAATTGCTGACAATTTCCCTGCTGCAATTCTAATGCCGCTTGTAACAATATGCTGGCCGACAGGGGGAAAAGTATGATGACACCTGACCCTGAGCTTATTGGATATTTAGTTCTGAGTTATATAGAGTTTAAAGACACAGTGGCTAAGTGGGTAGCGCTGTCGCCTCACAGCAAGAAGGCCCTGGGTTCGATCCCCAGGTGGGGCGGTCCGGGTCCTTTCTGTGTGGAGTTTGCATGTTCTCCCCTTGTCTGGGAGCTCCGGTTTCCTCCCACAGTACAAAGACATGCAGCCAGGTTAATTGGAGACACTGAATTGTCCTATAGGTACCTAGCCACTAGGATGCATAAACCAGTGCATTGTAGTGCCCAAGCCCGGATAAATAGGGAGGGTTGTGTCAGGAAGGGCATCCGGCCTAAAAACTGTGCCAAATCAATAATACAGATCACGATCTGCAGTGGCGACCCCTAAGGAGAGAAGCCGAGGAAATAGAGTATATAGAAACCAGTGTTTATTTTCTTTATGAAACGGTTTCTCAATTATTTTTGAGAAAATTTTTCAATATATAAAAAAAAAGACAAAAACGATCAGTTGGACAAATGTGATTTTTTTTTTTAATGCATTTTTCCCCTTTTTCTCCCTCCTTAACACGTCCAATCGCCCAATTGCGTCATGCTTCCTCTCTGCCTATGCCGATCCCTGCTCTGACCAAGGAGATCAAAGCTAACCCACGCCCCCCCGATACGTGAGCAGCAAGCCGTATGCATCTTATCACCCACACATTGATGAGTGTTGTGCCACCTAGCGTTGTGTACGGAGAGACGCATCCTAAGAGCACTCTTTCCTCATCTCTGTGTAGGCGCCTCTAATCAGCCAGCAGAGGTCGTAATTGCACCAGTCTGACAGAGAGAGACCCATATCCGGCTAAGTCCCGTCCATCTGAACAACCGGCCAATCGTTGTTCATGTAGCCACTCAGCCTCAGCCAGCAAGGCAGAGCTGAGATTCGATACGATGTATTCGAGAACCCGGCTCTGGTTGTAGCGTGTGTTTTTACCGCTGCATCACCTGAGCGGCCCAAATGTGATTTAAAAAAAAAAAAAAGTTTTTCCTCAGTTAGTAAATGAATGTTGCTGATTATAAAAAGAAACTGGTCAGTTATTGTGCAGGTTATAGATAAAGATTTATTTAAAAGCTGGATTCAAAGCTTATTACTGTAGCCAAAATACTGTGTACATACTGTGGAAGGATATCAAAGCTTTCAACTTGCAAGAAATGCCATTTTAAGAACGTTACTTAATGCCTAGTTCACACTACACGATTTTTGCCCTGATTTTCACTGGTCGACTGGTCGCTGTTAGATGTGGCAGCTCAGAAGCAACTTGGCGTTCGCTCGGGGATCGAAAATCACTATGTGTGAACTGTTCAACGACTCGATCCAAGCGACTTGCCGATCGCTCTCAGACTCAAGAAAAATATCTAGCATGCTAAATATCTGGACCAGTCGGCCAGTCAAAATCCTGTAGTATAAAAAGCATTGCGAGCAGGTTGCGTGCTATGTGGAACTACAGTCGATGAGAAAGCCAGATACTGAGTAAGGGGAAACCCGGGGGAGGAGTGTAAAAACGTGGGACAGGGGCATAATATAGTTTCTATCCAAATACATCGGCACACACACAAGCTTTACAGTATTTGTGATCTTACCGTCCATGCCAAACCATAATACCAACAATGCACTGCCAAAAATATTTATTAACCTTCAACTCACTACAGAACAGACAAACCCTTCTGGTCGCATAGGCCAATCCACTTAAGATTCATTTATTTTTCCTACCTGCTTCTACGCTGCACATCAGCGCACAAACAACTTTGATCGCGCTCTTATTGTTGACGTGCATTTTTGGACAGGGTATCATTAAACCCCTTTGTCAGTTCTCACGTGTGTTTTTGTGACAAAACGTAGTTTGGGAGACCAGACTGACCCATATGCGATTCGTCCTAATGGTAGATCGTGTAGTGTGTCATCCCCTATCGCCAATCAGTCGTGTAGTGTGAACTTGGCATAAGGGGAACGTAAGTCTGGATATTAAAAGACCAAGTAAAATATCAAATAAAACTGCTCACATTCTGGCCCAAAATGCAGCACACAACCTTTTATATGAGAGCAAAGGACCTGTAACGTGTGTAGGCTATTTAACAGCAGTCTGTGCTTGCTCAAGCATGATCACTCAATGCAATCCTACATATGCCTAAATCAATAATGTAATCCAGCATAACAACAAGTGCTGTGGACTGATAAAGTGAAAATGGAACACTTTTCTTAGGAAATAGGGGGCAGCATCTGATGAGTATAACACATCGCAAGCTGTTAACCATGGAAGTTATTTTAAGTGGAGGTTCAAGAGGCTTTATTGTCATTTTAGCTGTATACAAGTATGCAGATAAAAACAGTATAATAAATACAAGGAACATTTTCTACCCGAATGCAAGGGGCATAACTAAATACAAGGCATATTTCTTAACCTATTTAGACAGCCAATAGCTCTTGAAATATTGTATGAGTGGCTCCACTTACCATATAAAAGCACTTTGTAGTTCTACAATTACTGACTGTAGTCCATCTGTTTCTCTACATACATTTTTAGCCTGCTTTCACCCTGTTCTTTAATAGTCAGGACCACCACAGAGCAGGTATTATTTAGGCGGTGGATCATTCTCAGCACTGCAGTGACACTGACATGGTGGTGGTGTGTTAGTGTGTGTTATGAGTGGTATGAGTGGATCAGACACAGCAGCGCTGCTGGAGTGACACCTCACTGTCACTGCCGGACTGGGAATAGTCCCCCAACCAAAAATATTCAGCCAACAGCGCCCGGTGGGCAGTGTCCTGTGACCACTGATGAAGATCTCAAAGATGACCGACTCAAACAGCAGCAATAGATGAGCGATCGTCTCCGACTTTACATCTACAAGGTGGACCAACTAGGTAGGAGTGTCTAATAGAGTGGACAGTGAGTGGACACGGTGTTTAACAACTCCAGCAGCGCTGCTGTGTCTTATCCACTCATATCAGCACAACACACACTAACCCACCACCACCATATCATTATCACTGATGTGCTGAGAATGATCCACCACCCAAATAATACCTACACTGTAGTGGTCCTGGGAGAGTCCTGACTATTGAAGAACAGCATGAAAGGAGGCTAACAAAGCATGTAGAGAAACAGATGGACTACAGTCAGTAATTGTAGAACTACAAAGTGCTTCTATATGGTAAGTGGAGCTGATAAAATGGACAGTTAATTCAGAGAGTAAATACCACAAAGTCGTTCAAAAATATACTAATAACTGCTTTTAAAATACACAACGAATACCCAAGCTTATGTATGACCCAAGAACGTCAGACCACATGCTTTCAACAAGGTATAGAAGAGTGTGCGCCAAGTCAGTGCCAAAACTCCTGTATTATGCTAAACTGGGGTTGACTGTCTATCCACTATGAATGTGAATTATATTCTTATAATGAGTGATAAAGGTAGAGGCTAAAAGCTTTTCAGCGCTTGGCATGCCGCAGTGCAATTTAGGTCATCAGCTTGACAGTTTTTCAATTAAAGTGACACCAACCATAGAGTTCGGGTGGCGCTGCCAGTTTACATCCGTTTACAAAAGGTCCAAATGTCAATAGAAGGTAAAGGACAAGACTTTTCCACACAAAGCTTGGGCAAACCTGCAAAGTGGAGACAAAAATAAAGCAGGTAGCGAGTATTGTAGATTCAGGATAAAATGTGCAGTAGGGTAATTAAAAAAAAAAAACATGGCAAGATAAATACCTTCGACTACTGCCAAAACTCAGAGCCAAGTCCAATAATTTAAGACTAAACAAAAGCCCACAGGTGCGATATAGAATACAAACTACAGTAAAAATTCGTTATGACCCTATACATAACCTATACAACAGTACCAGGGAATTTTAATATACACCGATCAGCCATAACATTTAAACCACCTCCTTATCAGTTCCACTTACCATATAGGAGCACTTTGTAGTTCTACAATTACTGACTGTAGTCCATCTGTTTCTCTGCATGCTTTGTTAGCCACCTTTCATGCTGTTGGACCACTACAGAGCAGGTATTATTTAGGTGGTGGATCATTCTCAGCACTGCAGTGACACTGACATGGTGGTGGTGTGTTAGTGTGTGTTGTGCTGGTATGAGTGGATCAGACACAGCAATGCTGATGCAGAGGGCGCCACCGCCCCATTCCTGAGAGAGTATCCCCTCCGGTCTAAAGTCCCGCCCCCCCACCTGAACAACAGGCCAATTTGTTGTTCATATAGCCGCCCAGCCTTTCGACCGGTGAAGGCAGAGCTGGATTCGAAACGACGCTCTTTCGACATCCAGCTCTGGTTGCAGCGCGTGTTTTTACCGCTGCGCCACCTGAGCGGCCGCTGATGGAGTTTTTAAACACCTCGCTGTCACTGCTGGACTGAGAATAGTCCACCAACCAAAAATATCCAGCCAACAGCGCCCTGTGGGCAGCATCCTGTGACCACTGATGAACGTCTAGAACAGGGGTATTCAACTAAAATGTAAAGAGGTCCAGTTAGAGAAAATTTCTTGAAGCAAAGGTCCGGAATGTTTAACTATATATATATATATATATATATATATATATATATATATATATATATATATATATATATATATATATAACATATACAGTATATTGATAGATATATATATAACATATATATTGATATATAATATATATAAATAGCCTAGTAGTTGTATCAACATCTGCATGTAATCAATAACTGACTGTCAAATCAGATGTCTGTTTGTTTATTAGGATTTTAACGTCGTGTTTTACACTTTGGTTACATCATGACAGGAACGGTAGTTACTCATTACACAAGGTTCATCAGGTCACAAGTTTATATCGAATACAGTCATGGACAATTTAGTGTCTCCAATTCACCTCACTTGCACGTCTTTGTACTGTGGGAGGAAACCGGAGCACCTGGAGTAAACCCACGCGAACACGGGGAGAACATGCAAACTTCACACAGAGAGGACCCGGGCCGCCCCACCTTATCAAACCTTTCTCTTATCAAATTAAGAGAAAATAAAAATAAATTGTGCTCCAGTGGGAAGTAAGAACAGAAATGAGTCTCTCCATCACGGATTAAATGCTGTATTTTTGCTGTACACGTTTCTTTTTTGGAGAGCGCTATTTGTCTCCTGTCTCACTCGTCTTTTTCTCAACTTTCTCCTGCACAGTCGTCTGTATCTCTCCCTTCGTTTTTTCTACGTTCGCTATCTTTCTTTTTCTTTCCACCGTCTTTCCACATGTAACTCGCCTCTAACTCTCTCATCTGTCTGCACTGTAGAGTCGCAGTGTTTACCGGCTGGAATGCACAGACTTGATTGGCTGAGTGGTGTCACGTGATTGGTCTGTGCGTTTTCTCATCCGCTAAACCGCTACCGTAAAGACTACAAAAGCTGCGCCGGTTAAAATAGAAGCGCTCCGTCAGGTTTCAAATAATAACTTTATGTTTTGGCTGTAGGTCCGGATCCTTATGGGACAGCTTCTGGGTCCGGATCCGGACCACGGTCCGCCTGTTAGTGACCTCTGGTCTAGAAGATGACCAACTCAAACAGCAGCAATAGATGAGCGATCGTCTCTGCTTTACCGTGTATACTCACTGTCCACTCTATTAGACACTCCTACCTAGTTGGTCCACCTTGTAGATGTAAAGTCAGAGACGATCGCTCATCTATTGCTGCTGTTTGAGTTGGTCATCTTCTAGACCTTCATCAGTGGTCACAGGACGCTGCCCACGGGGCACTGTTGGCTGGATAGTTTTGGTTGGTGGACTATTCTCAGTCCAGCAGGGACAGTGAGGTGTTGGAAACTCTAGCAGCGCTGCTGTGTTTTATCCACTCATACCAGCACAACACACACTAACACACCACCACCATGTCAGTGTCACTGCGGTGCTGAGAATGATCCACCACCTAAATAATACCTGCTCTGTAGTGGTCCTGTGGGGGTCCTGACCATTGAAGAACAGCATGAAAGGGGGCTAAGAAAGCATGCAGAGAAACAGATGGACTACAGTCAGTAATTGTAGAACTACAAAGTGCTCCTATATGGTAAGTGGAGCTGATAAAATTATTTAAATTCAGGTAAAGTTTTAGTCTATGAAGATGAGTTTGAATCACTCAGTGCTCAATCCCATCAAAAAGCGCTTGTATCTGTCTCCAGTCACAGTTCTCCAGAACACGTGTGTGTTGTCACAATCTGTCAAACACCTACCCAACCACCCACTTCCCACTCGCTTCAGAGCATACACACACAAACACACACACTACCTCAAAGCACTTTTTGTAGCAGCTAAATGGGCAAATAGGAGTTTATACCAGGTGCTGATATACCATAGGGTCCACATCCCGGCCAATTTTTCTTGAAGGTTTCTGGCAAATTGCTTTGCCGGCCAGCCAGAATTAGTTACTGAAGGTAAATCTGCAGAGAGTTGGAACGCTTGCAACAGAAATAAAATCTGATTTGCATTTAACATTTAGGCTTTTTAAACAGGAAATGTTCTGTATTATAATCTACACTGCATGATTATACTCACAATTACTGTGCCAGACACTGACTTTTAGCAATAAGGCAAAACCGAGAGCCTTCTAGCTTAGCGCTTGGCTTGAGTGGTGTGGTAAAACGTCATCAAAGTGCGAATATGAGACGAATCTGCATTTGTGTGGAAATCCACTCTGAAAGCTCCACATACATCTATCTTTTTTTTAATGCATTTTCTCCCCTTCCCCCCGTAGCGCGTCCAATTGACCAATTGCATCACGCATCCTCTCTGCCTCTGCCGATCGCTGCCCTGACCGAGGAGATCGAAGCTAACCCACATCCCCTCCGACACTTGAGCAGCAAGACGTATGCATCTTGCCACCCCCACATTGACGAATGCTGTGCCACCTAGCGTTGCGTGCGGAGAGACACACCCTAAGAACACTTCTTCCTCATTTCCGTGTAGGCGCCTCTAATCAGCCAGCAGAGGTCGTAACTGCACCATTCTGACAGAGAGAGACCCACTTCCGACCTTAGTCCCGCCCCATCTGAACAACAGGCCAATCGTTCATATAGCCACTCAGCCTCGGTCGGTCACATACATCTATCTTTGGCTGGGGCAGCTGTAGCCTAGTGGTTAAGGTACTGGGCCACTAATCAGAAGGTTGCCGGTTCAAGCCCTGCCACTGTTGAGCCCTTAAGCATGGCCTTTAACCCTCAGTTACTTAAATCAGTGTTTCCCAACCTTTTTTGCACCACGGACCGGTTTCATTTAAGATATAATTTCACGGACCGGCGGGGTAGGGAGGATTTAATAATATTGCTCACAAACGAGTAAAATAAGCTTTTTCCGGTGCAACGAGACGTTGCTCTCACCTAGGGGTGACAATATGACAATAACACTTGAAATAGAAGCAAAACTGCTTTTCTAGCAATCTCTAATTATTCATTCTTTCTGTGTGGCCCGGAAATAAATAGCCAGCTGGAACCAGAGCTGGGATCTCGAATACATCGTATCAAATCACAGCTCTGCCTGCCGGCTGAGGCTGAGTGGCCACATGAACAACGATTGGCCTGTTGTTCAGATATGAGCAGGACTAAGCCGGATGGGGTCTCTCTCTCATGACTGGTGCAATTACGACCTCTGCTGGCTGATTGATGGTGCCTGCACAGAGATGAGAAAAGAGTGCTTCTAGGGTGTGTCCCTCCGTACACGCAGCTAGGCTGCACGGCACTCGTCAAAGTGTAGGTGATGAGATGTATACGGCATGCTGCCTACGTGTCGGAGGGGGCATGGGTTAGCTTCGTTCTCCTCAGTCAGAGCAGGGATCGGCACTGGTGGAGAGGAAGCATGATGCAATGGGGCAATTGGACACGCGAGAAAAAGGGGAGAAAATGCATAAAAAATATACAGTATATATATATATATATATATATATATATATATATACAGTATATATATATATATATATATATATATAATAATAATAAGGTAAAGTCAAAGTAAAACCCTGTTTGTTCCTGAAATGAATCTAGCTTTTATCTTCTGTATTTCATATTTGCCATTATGTTGCATATATTACGCTATTTAGCAGTTTTAAATGCTTTATAAAATGCTATAATTTAGGCATTCAGTATTCCATAAATGCCCGGTTTTACCAGTTCAGCCCTAGAGAACTTAATTAATTTCAAAATATGCAAAGTGCATGCATAAATTCCTGTTTAAATGTTACCTAATTCATTGTTTTGACAAAGTTGTAAGTACTGTGAGAGATTCATGGTCTCATTTCTGCACGGGTCATGATGCATCATTTACCAATGCCTTCCCAGCCAAGATTTGTGACTCCAGTCACCGATTGCGTTAACTTCTCAGAAATCTTGGCCACTATGAAGAACGGTTTGTCATATGCCTTTTTTTGGACTAGAACGTGCCTGGCTACACTCATTATACTGGCACTGCTAATTACATCGTGTTAAAGCCGGTTGTGGTTAAGCTTCCCACACAACACATGGCCTACCATCAGGATCGGGCTGCGCGGCGTGGCCTGGACCTGCGGAGGCGCTGAAAAGTTTTCATTATTGTGCAGTCAAACAGTGGGAAGTGTAATATCATCACTCAGTGACTTAATGACAGCATATTAACATAAAGACATGAGCAGGAAATGTGAGTGGTCTGTATTTTTGCAGTGCTAATGAGATTCTGGTTCATCCAGCTGTGCCATTTGATTCTTCTAAAAATCCATCTGGATTTTTAGCCAAGAGCGCAAGAGATGCTCTGACCCAGTCGTCTAGCCATCACAATTTGGCCCTTGTCAAACTCGCTCAAATCCTTATGCCACTCCCAGAACCAATTGAGGTTGAGTTTCAAGGTACCACTGTATATTAATATTCAAAACATCACAAAAGTTTGTTACATGTCATAATCAGGTTGAGACTATACACCGATCAGCCATAACATTAAAACCACCTCCTTGTTTCTACACACACTGTCCATTTTATCAGCTCCACTTACCATATAGGAGTACTTTGTAGTTCTACAATTACTATCTGTAGTCCATCTGTTTCTCTACATTTTTTAACCTCCTTTTACTCTGTTCTTCAATGGTCAGGACCACTACAGAGCAGGTATGATTTGGGTGGTGGATCATTCTCAGCACTGCAGTGACACTGACATGGTGGTGGTGTGATAGTGTGTGTTGTGCTGGTATGAGTGGATCAGACACAGCAATGCTGCTGGAGTTTTTAAACACCTCACTATCACTGCTGGACTGAGAATAGTCCACTAACCAAAAATACATCCAGCCAACAGCACCCCGTGGGCAGCGTCCTGTGACCACTGATGAAGGTCTAGAAGATGACCAACTCAAACAGCAGCAATAGATGAGCGATCGTCTCTGACTTTACATCTACAAGGTGGATCATCTAGGTAGGAGTGTCTAACAGAATGGACAGTGAGTGGACACGGTATTTAAAAACTCCAGCAGCGGTGCTGTGTCTGATCCACTCATACCAGCACAACACACACTAACACACCACCACCATGTCAGTGTCACTGCAGTGCTGAGAATGATCCACCACCTAAATAATACCCATTCTGTGGTGGTCCTGTGGGGGTCCTGACCATTGAAGAACAAAGTAAAAGTATGTAGATAAACAGTTGGACAACAGTCAGTAATTGGTAAGTGGAGCTGATAAAATGGACAGTGAGTGTAGAAACAAGGAGGATGTTTTAATGTTATGGCTGATCAGTGTAAATTAGCCGCATACCTATAGACTGCAGGATGCCGCACATTAATGGATTTTTATCCAAGCATAAACATAAGCAGCTGAATTTTGCCGGATGCTTCTGGAACGTTGGCGGAAATCAGTTCAATAGGAAGGAAAAAATCAAGAAACATTCAAGGTTGGTTTGGTGTTAAAAAAATAATAACAATGATAAAGTTAATCATCAGTGTACACGAGTTGGAAGATATTATGTGACGTTTCCCCTCAAAATGCCTTTTTAAAAAGAAGTTTTAAAATAAAAATCTATTTGGCTTCACCTTAACCTTCCTCAGCTAAAATGAGGCTGTATTGAGGTCACAGCAATTCAAAGACACACTATTAGAAACCACCTCCTTGTTTCTACCCTCACTGTCCATTTTTTCAGCTCCACTTACCATATAGGAGCACTTTGTAGTTCTACAATTACTGACTATAGTCCATCTATTTCTCTAGATGCTTTGTAAGGCCCCTTTCATGCTATTCTTCAATAGTCAGGAATCTCCCAGGACCACTACAGAGCAGGTATTATTTGGGTGGTGGATTATTCTCAGCACTGTGTGTGTGTTAGTGTGTGTTGTGCTGGTATGAGTGAATCAGACACAGCAGCACTGCTGGAGTTTATAAACACCTCACTGTCACTGCTGGACTAAGAATAGTCCACCAATCAAAAATATCCAGCCAACACCGCCCAGTGGGCAGCGTCCTGTGACCACTGATGAAGGTCTACAAGATGACCAACTCAAACAGCAGCAATAGATGAGCGATCGTCTCTGACTTTACATCTACAAGGTTGACCAACTAGGTAGGAGTGTCTAATAGAGTGGACAGTGAGTGGACACGGTATTTAAAAACTCCAGCAGCGGTGCTGTGTCTGATCCACTCATACCAGTACAACACACACTAGCACACCACCACCATGTCAGTGTCACTGCAGTGCTGAGAATGATCCACCACCTAAATAATACCTGCTCTGTAGTGGACCTGTGGGGGTTAAACCAGTATGTAAAGAAACAGATGGACTACAGTCAGTAATTGTAGAACTACAAAGTGCTCCTTTATGTTAAGTGGAGCTGATAAAATGGACAGTGAGTGTAGAAACCAGGAGGTGGTTTTAATGTTATGGCTGATCGTCTATATAATAGGTCATGTTAAAAAAAACATAGTACATAGTTTGTAGCCTTTCAAATAAATGCTCTCTATGGGTATTGTTATACAAATGCTCATATAGAGTTAAAAAGATCCAGTATAAATGCTCTCAAGTTTGAATATGGGGAGTTTAACAGGCACTATTAGCTGTGTCTTAGGGAGTGAAGGCTGCATGAGGATTCACCTCCTTTTCAATGCATGAGTAGTGGAAGGATACAGAATGATTAGAATTACCCTCCATATTTGCTGAGGTTTATTTAATAAGAATTACCCGCTGGCCATTGTGAAGATGTGACTGGCAGCTTCACACGTGTCCTTGACGGTGTTTATTAGCCTGTAGCTCTTCTCATCTCTCCTAGAATAATAACGTCTAAAAGCCTAAAAATACAGTTGCAAATGAAATGGCTTGAGCAGTAAGCAATGACTCAGTTCAATTCACTCTTTTACACTAATGTACTTTGAAAAGGCCCTTGCAAATGCAGTTAAAAGCATGGTGAGATTTCATAACATCCATGCACGGCTGATAAACAGGCCGGCGCATCACGACGGGCTTGTGCACCGAAAACAAGCCGTGACCTTCCCATTAGAAGAGGGTATCTTTACTCAGTTTTCTGAGCTTCGCGGTCTTGCTAATGCATCGCCTGAAAATTTTTGTTGACCGGGAGAAAACATGGTACGCTTGGTTTAATTAGGTGATGCTCCCAAAAGAAATGAGGAGCTTCCGACTTTTCTGATGAATCATCATCCTGAGTGATTTTTTCTTGTATTGCTAAGTTGCCTTAATAATTAAAAATGTCCCAATTTCTTGATTTAATTAGTGAGCTGTTTTGAATCCATCTAGCTTAATGTGTGTACTAGCTTTAAAAAAACACATACAGTGGTACCTTGAGACTCCACGTCAGTTGGTTCTGGGAGTGGCGTTAAGTTCTAGGGATTTTTTCCCATAAGGATGTATAGGAAACCTATTAATGCGTTCCATGGTCCTGTGGAACTGCATATATTTTAGGCTAATGTAAAATAATGGGGTTGTTTTTGACACTTATACACTAAAAATAACACAAATATAATATAAAAACACTGAAATACAACTGAAAAACAGTTAAATACAATAAAACCTGCTCTTTACCTTAACTTATTTATTGTTTTCTTATGCTTCTTAATCGTGGAAATGCTTGATCTTGGAATACGTGTGGCTGGCTGTGCTGTTATTTCCTGTGGAGTGTAACAGTGCACAAAGCTTAACTCGACTTATTGTGCTAAAACAACGAGCTAGCAAGTTCTTTAGTGGAGAGAACTTATGAGCAGTAATAATTAAGAGAGGTTTAGTGTTCCTGTGTCGTTCTTTTAATACATTGTGACATTAAGCATTTTAGACTCTCTCGGAAAAGCTGATTCTTACAATTTCTCATCACCCTAAGCTATAACACAAGTTTAAAAGTGAAACAGCTAGACACAGATACTGTACATGTGAGGCTTTCAGAGTGGATTTGACAGTTATTCGACACAAACGCAGATTCGTCTCATATTCGCACTTTGATGATCGCTCAAGCCGAGCGCTGAACAAAACGACAGTCGCACATATGTCGAGTTTAAGGAAAACGTCAAGTTTAAGGGTAAAATTTTTTGGCATTAAGAAATAAAAATGTCCCAATTTTTTGATTTAATTAATGAGCTGTTTTGAATCCATCTAGCTTAATGTGTGTACTAGATAACTATGAATGGGACAGTAACCATGCTGAATGCAGAAAGCTTTAAAAAACACATACAGTGGTACCTTGAGACTTGACGTCAGTTGGTTCTGGGAGTGGCGTTGAGTTATAGTGCTTATTGTGTTAAAAATAACACAAATATAAACTTACCATACCTCCACTTACCATATAGAAGCACTTCGTTGTTCTACAATTACTGACTGTAGTCCATCTGTTTATCTGCATGTATTGTTAGCCCCTTTTCATGCTGTTCTTCAATGGTCAGGACCCCCACAGAACCACCACAGAGCAGGTATTATTTAGGTGGTGGATTATTCTCAGCACTGCACTGACACTGACATGGTGGTGGTGTGTTAGTGTGTGTTGTGCTGGTATGAGCGGATCAGACACAGCAATGCTGATGGAGTTTTTAAACACCTCACTGTCATTGCTGGACTGAGAAAAGTCCACCAATCAAAAATATCCAGCCAACAGCACCCCGTGGGCAGCGTCCTGTGACCACTGATGAAGGTCTAGAAGATGACTGACTCAAACAGCAGCAAAAGATGAGCGATCGTCTCTGACTTTACATCTACAAGGTTGACCAATTAGGTAGGAGTGTCTAATAGAACTCCAGCAGCGCTGCTGTGTCTGATCCACTCATACCAGCACAACACACACTAACACACCACCACCATGTCAGTGTCACTGCAGTGCTGAGAATGATCCACCACCTAAATAATACCTATCTAATCTGTGGCGGTCCTTTGGGGGTCCTGACCATTGAAGAACAGGGTGAAAGCAGGCTAAAAAGGTATGTAGGGAATCAAATGGACTACAGTCAGTAATTGTAGAACTAGAAAGTGCTTCTATATGGTAAGTGGAGCTGATAAAATGGACTGTGGTGAGTCTGGAGCATAGTGTTAAAGCACTGATCACAGGGTGGGAATAAACTCTTGACATCACATACTAACCTACACTTATTCACAACTAGGCTGTAGTTGCGAGGGAGTAAAATGTAGTACCTCGAGTAACTAAAGGTAACTAAAGGCAAGGATTAAACCCAGATCCCTAAAACACTAGAGCTGCAAAGCACCCACACAACCATCTCTATTTACTATGCATTTTCCTTGTTATAAAAGCAATGCATATTCATTCATCTTTATTAAATGCTTTACTTTGGCCAGCGTTGCACTAGGGGCACCTCAGCTACCCCCACATCTGTATGTGGACGCCCGAGCAGCTCATAGCACCGCTGAGGATTCGAACCCTTGGCGTAATTTACCGCTGTGCCACCCGAACACCCTAAACTAAGATAAAATAATGAAAGAAAAAATAAACAATAAACGTCCACACTTGTATTATGCACTATTTATTATTCACACACGTTGGATGCATTACATCTGGTGGTTATTTTCACTGACCCATTGGAACCTATTAGAATTTCCGTGCTGTATTTCACTGGACCCAAAAACGCGAGAAAGAGAACAGATAACTCCGAGGTCATGACGGTTATTATGTACGTTTCTCCCACACAGGTTACGCTCTTTCATTTCTCGCAGTTTCAGTCGGAAGGAAAAAAAAGATGTAGATGTGGATCTTTGTATTTGTAAAGTGGATCTGCTCTCAGGTCAAGGGCAGTTCCTGTGATGATGTCAGGTCACCTCTGGATGTGGTACGTGCAATTGATCAGAGCTGACATGAGCCGCTGTCATGGTCTCTCTCATCATTCCTGAGCACTAAGGGAACCTGACTCATTAGTGGCTCTGATGCAGAAAGAATGAGATTTTTGCTGTACTTGACCTGAGCCGAACCTTTAAAATAGTGGGACTTAATCTAATCCACAAAGCAGCTGGTATAACAGCAAGTTTTCCTACCAACTTGGCAGGAGTTTTACCAAATGTAACTGAAAGTAGCTGTCTGGCACCTCTAAAAACATGTATGAGCATTCTTCAAAAAGTTTCCGCACTTTTTAAACTCTATTTATTAAGAATGTTAAAAACAAATGACATCACCTTTCTACATACTCAC
Source organism: Trichomycterus rosablanca (assembly GCF_030014385.1). NCBI lineage: Eukaryota > Metazoa > Chordata > Actinopteri > Siluriformes > Trichomycteridae > Trichomycterus > Trichomycterus rosablanca. The sequence goes on along the minus strand of NC_086009.1, from coordinate 14,081,618 downwards.
CTTCCCATGCATTTTTCCCAGCGTTGTACCAACTTTTTAATGCCATCAGCAAAAGTTGTGTTTGGTTGAACGTGTAGCCACTGATGCATCGCTGCTTTCACAACATCACCACATGAAAATCTTCTTCCCCTTAAAGCTTCTTTGAACGGTCCAAACAGGTAGAAGGAATCTACGCTCTATAAATTGCCCTGAAGTCTAAGCAAATGGGTGTTGCCTGTCTAGGGTGTATTTTTGCCTTGTGACAATTGTTTCCATATGAAATCAGACCAGACCTGAGTGAAATGAAAAGAAATGATGATCTGATTGTTGTTGACCTCAACAACTAACAACTGTCATGGTATGAGGGTGCATCAATGGCCAGACCATAATTACATAGTGGTACAGTGGTACCTTGTAACTCGACATCCCCCTAAATCTTTGAAACTCAATGCTCTTCGTTGAGAAATCTGTCCCCCTAAACTTGAAGTTTACCTTAAACTTGACTTGTGTGCAGCTGTCGTTTTCGGTAAAACGTCATCAAAGTGCGAATATGAGACGAATCTGCATTTGTGTGGAATAACAGTCAAATTCACTTTAAAAGCGCCCACATGTATCTGTGTTTAGCTGGATTTTCCTCACTGTTTCACTTTTAAACTTCTGTTACAGCTCGGGGTGCTGAGAAATTTTAAGAATCCGCTTTTCTGAGAGAATCTAAAACGCTTAACATTAAAAATAAGCTTAATGTGACAATGTATTAATGGAACAACACAGGAACACTAAACCTCTCTTAATTATTACTGCTCATAAGTTCTCTCCAGTAATGAAATTCCTCGCTCGTTGTTTTAGTACAATAAGTTACGTTAAGTTGCACCGGCACACTCCATAGGAAATAACGGCACAACCAGCACAAAAGCTGTTTTGCCGCTTCTCATGTGAATGCGCCTTTACTGAACTCGCTAAAGGTAAAGTGCAGGTTTTATTGTATTTAACTGTTTTCAATTGTATTTCAGTGTTTTTATATTATATTTATGTTGTTTTCAGTGTATAAGTTTAAAAAACAATCCCATTTTTTTTTACATTTGCCTAAAATATATGCAGTTCCACAGGACCACGGAACACATTAACAGGTTTCCCACACACTCTTATGGGAAAAAATACCTTAAAACTCAGCGCCACTCCCAGAACCAACTGATGTTGAGTTTCAAGGTACCACTATATATCTAAAGGAACCACAGATGCAGAGAATATTAGGATTTGATGACCTTGATGACACAAGCTGCCATCAAGGTCGATGGTTATTTTAGCAAGACAGTGCCAGACTTCATTCTGCTCACACTAGAACAGACACAGAGGTCGTGAGCTTGTCTGTTTCCTTTTGGAAATGTATGGCGCATCATGAAGAAAAGAAATAGACAACAGCTACCATGTAATTTTAAGCCGCTGAAGTCTTGTATCCAGCATAAATGGACAAAAAGAAAATCTCAAATATGCCTCTGTCCCAATTTTTGAGTGTCTTGCAGGCATTACATTGTAAATGTATTTATATTTACAAAATAATTCCCAAAATGACCAACACTTTCCAGAAATTGGATTTGAAATAATTGATGGTTCTCTTATATTATAGTATTAAACCCACACTAAACTTTTCAAGGTTCTAAAGGTGGCCATGGACAGGACAATCTGTTGCTGATGACAGTCTGGATGGTCCTATTCGTCTTTGGTCCGGACCACACAACGTCCATTTTTTCCAAAAAAAGACCTGGAATGCTGATTCATCTGACCACAATGCACATTTCCACTGTGTGATGGTCCATCCTAGATGCCTCCGAGCCCAGAGAAGTTGACGCCACTTCTGGACATGGTTAACATAAGGCTTCTTTTCTGCACAGTGTGCATGTAACTCTGTATTGTAGTGCTTGAGAAAGGTTGCCAAAGTTATCCCTCGCCCATGTGGTTATATCAGCTATTGTTGAGTTGCGGTTTTTGATGCAGTGCCGTCTGAGGGATGGAAGATCACGGGCGTTCAGTTTAATCTTGCGCCCTTGGCCTTTATGCACTGAAATTCCTCCTGATTCATTGAATGGTTTAATGATATTATGCACTGTAGAGGGAGAAATATGCAAACCCCTTCCAATCTTTCTTTGAGGTTCAAGTCAGGTTTAAGTTTTTTCACCTCGATACTAGCCCTAAAATGGCCCCGTCCCAACTTTTTTTGGAATGTATGTGTTGCAGGTCTGAAATGCATGTTTATTAACAAATGAAATGAAGTTGAGCAGATTTCAAGATTGCCATGGACCTACACGTCTCATAGAAGCATATGTAAACCTTTAACTTTAGCCATACGTGCATGCTAATCATCAGCTGCCGTCCTTACAGAATCATAAGCAGCACCTTGAGGAAATACTGTGAGGTTCTAATAATTCAGCCTTGCTTGGTGCCAGTTCTTTAAGGTCAGCTCAATGTAAAAACAAAATGTATAATTTAAACGAAACTGAATCTGAAGGATGTGTGGCATGCTGCTCTTTACTGAAATGCCAACTCTGAGATATTCAACACACCCAAGCCAAGAGGAGAAGCTGCCAATTGGGGCTACAGAACAAACCACCCTGTGGGAAGGTTTTTGTTTAGATGGAGAGATCTGAATACGATCAATGTGACAAAAAAATCCAATTTGATTAACTGAATGTTGGTTGGTTAGGGCTTAGAATCTATTCAGACCTACATTCCAACCAAAATATAAAACTGCGGAACCTTTTTTGAAGATCCCTGTCAGCAGATCTTGACTACGGCCAGTGTGTCATTAATCAGTCCATTAGAAAGTCTGTCCTTTTGGACACAGCGGTCTAATGACTGGCACGTTGCACCTCTACTGTCAAATCAATAAAAGGATCAACAGGAAAAATTTGAAGCTGTTGGCTGTCTGTGTCAAAGACAGTTTAGAAAGACATAGTTTTGACTATTAGAAAACATTGTAAGAAATATTCTGGAGGATGCGGAGTGAAACAAGGACAAAATGAACTATATGGCCAAAAGTATGTGGACACTTCTTTTATCCCCTATTTTATTTATGCATTTTCTCCCAGTTTAGCGTAGTCAGTTTTGTCTTCTGCTGCTGGGGTATCTCTGATTGCAGTCAAGGTGAATATATTGCTGTATATTCACAGGGAAGAGTCTGGAAATGCAGAGGAAATTACATGAAGGAAATGAGACATATCAGTTTTGGGAAGGCTGAACTTCTAAACGTATACATATTAACTTTCTGCACTATTAAATTAATAATCACAGTTGCTGTATGTAAATTCCTGACTCAGCAGATTTCACCAAAGCCTATAAAATAACTCAGGTTTACGATCTTGGAGAAAATAATTGTGGGTCCCAATGAAGTCTCAGTAAAAAATAATCCCAAAAGTGATATAAAAAGATGTCCCTTCGACTTTGTAATACTTACTGCTGAAAAAATTGGGAAAGTGATGTCATTTTATGTCAGGTCTGAGAACTGATCCAAGATTTAGAGAAATGGGTTATAATTAATTATTAAAGTTGTTTTACTTAAGAATCTGCCAGACATGCAGTGAAATGTTTTGAATGCTCAGCAGTTGAATTATAAATCATGAATCACGTCATGAGCTGCGTCCGAAATCGCATACTTCCATACTCAATAGTACGCGAAAGCAGTACGCGAGAGCGGTTAGTATGTCCGAATACATAGTATACATAACAAGGTACGCGAGAAGTACCCGGATGACCTACTTCTTGGGCAGCCATGTTTGAGTACGCAAACGATGCACACTTTCAGTCCACTAATGTATCCCATAATTCAACTGGAGCTGTGTAGGCGTTCGAAGCAGAAGAAGGAACAAGAAAGATGGCAGAAAACGGAGAGTCCACTGTTTACAAGTGTAAGTAAGATAAACAAAATAAAAATTTTATTATTGCGTACAACCTTAAATAACGTTAAATATCAAAAATTTTGCCGAGTGGGGCTTGTAATGAGCACGTGGTCTGTAACTATGGTGATATTACGTCATCACGTCATCACTTGACGTTGGTAAGGTGGCGGACGTAGTACGTAGGGGTGTTGCATGCATACTGCACACTTCTGTACTGAAAGCGCGTACTTCTTTACCGGCCGAGTAGTGCATACTTCCTCCAATCTAGTACGTACTCTGTAAGTATGCGATTTCGGACGCAGCTATGGTCTGTCTGTACCAACCGTCTCCAAAAAACATATTAACAAGACTAGTTTATTTCAACCCCAAACTCAACTTAATTTTATTTGTTAATATACCTCCATTCCTGCATTTGAAGCCTGTAACAGACAAACAGGTGATGTTAACAAGTGATTGTAATCATAATTTGGTATGGAGTCTTTAATGCAAAGCAAAGATGATCAGAGGATCTCCAGTTTGTCTACAAATGTGTGAGAAAATGATTAAAATGTTTAAAAACAATCTACCTCAAAGAAAGATTAGAAGGGACTTTCATATTTCTCCCTCTACAGTGCATAATATCATTAGACAATTCAAGGAATCAGGAGGAATTTCAGCGCATAAAGGCCAAGGGTGCAAGCTTAAGCTGAACGCCCGTGATCTTCTATCCCTCAGATGGCACTGCATCAAGAACCACGACTCAACAATAGCTGATATAACCACATGGGTGAGGGATTACTTTGGCAAACCTTTCTCAAGCACTACAATACAGAGTTACATGCACAAATGCCACTTAAAACTTTACTGTGCAAAAAAGAAGCCTTATGTTAACCATGTCCAGAAGCGGCGTCGGCTTCTCCGGGCTCGGAGGCATCTAGGATGGACCATTACACAGTGGAAACGTGTATTGTATTGTGGTCAGATGAATCAGCATTCCTGATCTTCTTAGGAAGGACCAAAGACAAGTAGGACTATCCAGACTGTTATCAGTCCTGATATGGAGCTGTGTCAGTGCCCTTGGCAAAGGTAATTTACACTTCTGTGATGGCAGCATTAATGCAGAAAAGTACATTGAGATCTTAGAGCAACATATGCTGCCTTCAAGATGTCATCTTTTCCAGGGATGTCCATGCATTTTTCAAAGGCATGGCTGTGGAAGAACAGAGTACGGGTACTAGACTGGCCTGCCTGCAGTCCTGACCTGTCCCAAATAGAGAATGTGTGGAGAATTTTGAAATGAAAACTGTGTTGTAGCTTGGAGGGAGGTAAATTGGCCAAAGCCTCACCAGGTGACCACAGACTCTATCAGAGAACATTACTAAGAGGGCATCAGAGATCCAACTTTTCTGTGCCACCTGTAGGGAAGGAGTGGACGGGTACGAGTCAGTCATGCCCGGCATGCTGATCCCGTTTAGCGCTGGCCTGCAGATTGGATGCGACAGATTGGTCGCCCCCGATGTTGCTGCAGCAGAGGATGACTGTAAAGCTCTTTTGCTCCCTTTCGAGTTACATGTAAACAGAAACTGGCAGAGTAATAGTGCAGCTGATTGTTATGCATCTGGGCCAAGCCTTTGACCAAAACACCAGTGGTATGGGTAAAGCCTGATGCCAATAACTGTACAGGCAGGACTGGAATAAATCCTGTTCTGAGGATGGCATTATCATACCGCTACTCGGAGCACAGCTTTTAACATCTGGCTCAGGAAAATCCAGTTGTTCAGGAATAGATCTATTATTATCACATTATCCTGTGACGTAAAGCCGAATTTAGTCGCTGTTAATCCTCTCTGCTTTTGTGTCCACGTCATTTCTTAAATGTACGGGTCAAAGACTAAACCTCCATCAGCTCTTATTTTATTTACAATGTTATATTTTAATATTACATATGGCATAATTATGAATAAAATTAGTATCACTATTAAAGCATAACATTAAAACCACCTCCTTTTTTCTACACACACTGTCCATTTTATCATCTCCACCTACCACATAGAAGCACTTTGTAGTTCTACAATTACTGACTGTAGTCCATCTGTTGCTCTGCATGCTTTGTTAGCCCCCTTTCATGCTGTTCTTCAATGGTCAGGACTCTCCCAGGACCACTACAGAGCAGGTATTATTTTGGTGGTGGATAATTCTCAGCACTGCAGTGACACTGACATGGTGGTGGTGTGTTAGTGTGTGTTGTGCTGGTATGAGTGGATCAGACACAGCAGCGCTGCTGGAGTTTTTAAATACCGTGTCCACTCACTGTCCAGTCTATTAGACACTCCTACCTAGTTGGTCCACCTTGTAGATGTAAAGTCAGAGACGATCGCTCATCTATTGCTGCTGTTTGAGTTGGTCATGTTCTAGACCTTCATCAGTGGTCACAGGACGCTGCCCACGGGGCGCTGTTGGCTGGATATTTTTGGTTGGTGGACTATTCTCAGTCCAGCAGTGACAGTGAGGTGTTTAAATACTCCATCAGTGCTGCTGTGTCTGATCCACTCATACCAGCACAACACACACTAACCACCATGTCAGTGTCACTGCAGTGCTGAGAACAAATAATAATAATAATACATTTATTTTCATTAATCACTTCATTCTGGTATTACCAAACACAGGGCAGGATCATCAGGGTGCTGGCCCATCACAAGGCTTTGGCCATCCCCCCCAGATAGCACTACTGAGATTCATAACAAACTTTTGTGCCACCTGAGCTATGATTAATAATAATAATAATAATAATAATAATAATAATAATAATAATAATAATTATAATAATATAATAATAATAAAAATAAAATAATAATAATAAAGATAATTATGAAAATAACAATAATAAAGATAATATAATTATAATAATAATAGTAATAAAGATAATTATATTAATAACAATAATAAAGATAATAATATAATAATAATAATAATTATAATAATAATATAATAATAAAGACAATATAATAATAATAACAATAATAAAGACAATAATAATAATAATAAAGATAATAATAATAATAACAATAATAAAAATAGTAATAATAATAACAAAAAAAAGATATTAATAATAAAAATAATAATAATAATAATAAAGACAAAATAATAATAATAACAATAATAAAGATAATAATAATAAAAATCCTTCTAACAGTGTCAGTCAGATCTCTAGAAATGTAGCTGTTTGTTTAATTTAACTGACAAAATTACAAGTATCAATCCCAAGCCTGGATTAACAAATAGGGTTGTTAAACAGGAAACAAAACTAACAGTGTTTAGTTCTTACAGGGTTTGAGCTCGGGTTGCTTCTTCCCACTTATCTGCTTTCATTAGCCTGGTCCCAGCCACACACTGCCTGAGGCACATTACCCACTTGAGCCTGTGCTGTAGATTTAAACAGAGTATGGATCTTGCATGCAGCCAGGCCAGAGCTTCACAGATCCACAGCGCTCCGGGCTATGACCAGCAGGGACAGTTAGCGCTGTGCCGAGACCAACTGTGAGTCCAGTCTACTCGAATCCAGAGATGATAAAAGTACAAAAATCCCTTACTTAGAAAAGAGATGATTATAAAAGAGATGATGGCCCCCTTTCACCCTGTTCTTTTATGGTCAGGACCCCCATAGGTCCACCACAGAGCAGGTATTATTTAGGTAGTGGATCATTCTCAGCACTGCAGTGACAATGACATGGTTGTGGTGTGTTAGTGTGTGTGGTGCTGGTATGAGTGGATCAGACAGCAGCGCTGCTGGAGTTTTTAAATACTGTGTCCACTCACTCTCCACTCTATCAGACACTTCTACCTAATTGGTCCACCTTGTAGATGTAAAGTCAGAGACGATCGTTCATCCATTGCTGCTGTTTGAGTTGGTCATCTTCTAGACCTTCATCAGTGGCCAAAGGACGCTGCCCATGGGGCGCTGTTGGCTGGATGTTTTTGGTTGGTGGACTATTCTCAGTTCAGCCTGCCATGTCTGTTGTTAAGATGTCGCAACATGTTGTAAGCGGATAAGGAACAACAGTTAATACAAAATGGAGGTTCCAAAGTCCTACACTTAAACTTTAGAGGAAGTGTTGAAACTGTAACGTGACTAGATCAGTATAAAGAGAGGCCCACAGTTCTGTTCTTTGTTCTTCAGTACACATGCTGCCGTAAAAACCCACAATCATGCCAATAAATTCTCCAATTTGGTCAACTGTAATCTTTGTTTTCTTTTATCATCTGACCTTATCTGTTCCACGACATTCCTCATCATTCATTGTCTGTTTTTCCACCGCTTCATCCTTTTCAAGGCCACTGTGGGTCCAATTCAGTGGATGAAAGGTAGGAAACACTCCGGACAGGTCAACAGTCCATCACAGGGCAAACACAGGACCAAAACACATACCTAGGACAAATTGTATCTCCAGTTAACATGTGGGAGGAAACCAGAGCGCCCGGAGGAAACCCACACAGACACGGGGAGAACATCTATTAAATAAAGATGGTCCTAGTTTTACAAACACATTACTGGAATTGATAAATAAAACAAAAGCATATCCAAATAACCCCAAACACTTACATCTGCCTTCCGAATTTGATTACTTATTCCTTCCGACAAATTGTCTCCTCCAACATGGCTCCCACCGCCACTACTCCGAAACCTCTGGGTCAATTTCATGATACATTCATATTGAAATCAAGTTTGATTTGCGAAGGGAATATCTCCGAGCGCAGATGAGCCCGGTTTGAAAATACGGGTGAGATTTATAATGCATGGGTTTGGCGTGGCCTTTCCCCAAGCTGGCCTCTCTCCGGAGCCGGCGCCTTTTCACGTCATGCATGACAATAGCGAGGAGAGTGTTTGTATGTGTGTGTGTGTGTGTGTGTGTGTGTGTGCAGATCCATAGATGCGGCGAGCTTCAAAGACCCGAAAGCCCAGTTGCAGTCATATCTCATTCCTTTTGTCCTCGTGTGCTCTCTCAGACCTCAATGATACTCCTTCCGATTGCTCTCAAAGACAGACAATATAAGACCACGTCACGAGGATGCAGTTCAACACACATATGATATACTCTCTCTCACACACACACACACACACACACACACATTTATTCTGTTTCTGACGCTGCAGTCGTACCTCAGCGTCTTGGTTTTCCAGGCAGCCTTTTCATGTCTGTTTTCGTCAGTCAGAAATGAAGAGCTGTCTAGTCTGATGAGAAACCGTGTCGTTCTTATTTATCTTAACTACACACCTGAATTTCACCTCTGTTCCACAGCTGGCACTGTTTTACACTCTTTAGGAGAAATAACAGAAAATGACTTTGACTTTGAGTCCATTTGTGGTTTTATTTGATTTACATGTTTATATGTTTATATGTTGGTGCGTATGTATATTATTTTGTATGTATGTTAATTATTTGTTAAATGTTGCATAGTTGAGTGGTTTTTATACCTGATTTTAATGTACAGCCCCCTAAACAGCACTTTGGTTGACACACGTTGTCTTTTAAATGTGCTATAAAAATAAAGGTGACTTGACTGAGGCTCTGTCATTAAAAACTCATTTTCAATTTATGTGATATTTACACTTGAGTTTTTTGATCCTTGTAATGCCATGTACTTCATTAGGCGCTAGCTCAGCGTTTAAGGTAGTGGACTAGTAAAAAAGTGTAAGAATTACAGTATGAACCTAATTATGACTGACTTACCTAGCTGCACTCAATGGCATTTTTATCATAATCCAGGTCTAAACCAGGGTGTCTCTGCCCAAAGTTGGGGAGACCATCTGGCTTATTTAGCATACGAAAAAGCAGAACAGGAAGAGCTGTGACAGCTCTCACTGTGGAAACCAGAAGTTCTAGTCAACTTAAAGGGATCATTATTACAAGTGATCAACAACCATCACAGACAGAGGGAATGTAGACATGAAGGTGACACACACAATTAGAACTGAGGTGACAGTTCCATCTTGTCTGCACTCCTTTTGGTAATACACAATTGACATTACATCCTTCACAGGAAGAGCTTAAACGGTAGGCGGTATTTTCAAATGTATATATCCGGGGTTCTTCAGTTACTGAACGTTCAGTCCAGCTCTGCTGAATCCAAGTTATTGCTTCATGTAATAAAGATTGACCATTTTTCATCAAGTTCGGAGAGACGTCGTTTTTCCTTACATAAGGCTGTAGGTTCAAGCCCTACCACTGCCTAGTTGCCACTGTTAGGGCCCTGTGCAAGGCCCATAACCCTCAATTGCTCAAATTGTATTCGGCTGCATAAGTCGCTTTGGATAAAAGCATACGCTAAATGCTGCTAATGTAAATGTCTTTAAAAGTAACATTTAGAGGGGTGTGGGCTAAATAGCCACTGGTGGGTCCAATCATATTTTTATACATTATATCTCAAGTAATACAGGTTTCATATAGACACAAAACATGTTACCACTACCAGAAACTTAGAACTAAACACTGTGTAAGCTAAAATAGTAGCTAATATAAAGTACAGTGATACCTTGAAACTCGACGTCAGTTGGTTCTGAAAGTGACCTCAAGTTTAAAAGACCCATACTTAAGGATGTATAGGACACCTGTTAATGCGTAGTCCCATGCATATATTTTAGGCTTATGTACAATAATGGGGTTGTTTTTAACATGTATACACTGAAAAGGACACAAATATAATATAAAAACACTGAAATACAATAAAAAACAGTTAAATCAATAAAAATACAATAAAACTTGCACTTTAACTTTACATCTTTATTGTCTCCTTATTGTTCCTCTTATTCACATGAGAAGCAGCACAATAGCTTTTGTACAGGCTGTGCTGTTATTTCCTATGGAGTGTGCCAGTGCACAAAGCTTAACGTGACTTATTGAACTAAAACAAGTGAGGAATTTCATTAGTGGAGAGAACTTATGAGCAGTAATAATTAAGAAAGGTTTAGTGTTTCTATGTTGTTATTGTAATACGTTAGGTCACAATAATTTTTTTTTTAACAATAAGCGTTTTAGACTCTCAGAAAAGCTGATTCTTACAATTTTCTTACAGGTGCACTGGGGCCCATGGTGGGGGGGGGCCCTCCACGACATGAACTCAACCACCCACCTCACTGCCCCCCCATTGGCTGCACGTATTATGCATGTATTATGGCAAGCCAAACAGGAAATATATAGCCAAACACTGATATATATATCAAATAAAACTGATATATACTGTATATGACATTTGTTGAGGGGCCCAAATTTTTTCTTTTTTGCACTGGGGCCCATGAGCTCCTAGTTACGCCACTGACTAAACCTGTTCTGAAGGCGAATGATGGCCCCACTTCTACTACTTATCATTACACTCATGGCCAAAAGTATATGGACACACCTCCTCAGTATGTGTATCAGACATTTGGGATTATTACTCCTAAAAAGCCTTTCCAGAGAAGTAAAGGCTGCTACAGTTAAAGGAAGGTGGACACTTTTATTAAATAATCCATTGTCTTTAAAAAAAAAGATGTAAAACTGTTTTATTCACACACGTTAGAGGCAGTACACTGGCTTCTTTGCTCGCTAGCATACTTGCTGGCTCACACTACGCTTTGTTGCATTATTAATCTCCATGGAGAGCTGAAGAGTTGAGAGTTTCTACATCTCCAGTCAACAGTTTCTACATCTCCACTAGCAATTTAGCTCTGCAATGTTTTGAAGACGGTGCTTTTTCCCTCAACCTTGGACCTGTTTATCGGGTAAGGGGAGAGGGGTACCCTACATGGATTAGATGTAAAACATTGTATATGTGATAACTTGTTCCAAAACTATAGGCTTTAATATACAGGTGGTTTTTGTCTATAGCAACAGTTGCCTCCACTACGTTGGAATGTTTTTACTAGATACATCGACCAGGCATAACATTATGACCACTGACAGGTGAAGTGAATAACAGTGATTATCTTTTCATTATGGTACCTGTTAGTGGGTGGGATATATTAGGCAGCGTGTGAACGTTTTATCCTCAAAGTTGATGTGTTAGAAGAACGAGAAATGGGCAAGCCAAATTCTGATGGCTAGAAGACTGGGTCAGAGTATCTCTAAAACTGCAGCTCTTGTGGGGTGTTGCCAGTCTGCAGTGGTCAATATCTATGAAAAGTAGTTCAAGGAAAGAATAGTGGTAAACCGGCGACAGGGATGCACGTGGGGAGCGAATGCTGGCCCGTGTGGTCCGATCCAACAGACGATCTACTGTTGCTCAAATTGCTGAAGAAGTTAATGCTGGTATGGGGCTGCATAGCCACAGACCAGTCAGGGTGCCCATGCTGACCCCTGTCCACCACCGAAAGCGCCAACAATGGGCATGTGAGCATCTGAACTGGACCACGAAGCAATGGAAGAAGCTGGCCTGGTCTGATGAATCGCGTTTCTTTTACATCATGTAGATGTCCGGGTGCGTGTGCGTCGCTTACTTGGGGAACACATGGCACCAGGATGCACTATGGAAAGAAGGCAAGCCGGCGGAGGCAGTGTGATGGTTTGGGCAATGTTCTGCTGGAAAACCTTGGGTCCTGCCATCCATGTGGATGTTACTCTGACACGTACCACCTACCTAAGCATTGGTGCAGACCATGTACACCCTTTCCTTGTGCTTTGCTATTTAACCAAGACAGCTCTAGCAGGGTAAAAATTTTAAGAGCTGACTTGTTAGAAGGGTGACATCCTGTTACAAGGCCATATTGACGGTCACTAAGCTGTTCAGTACGAACCATTGTATTGTCAGTTTGTCAATGCGGACACCTGTTGCCTGTGCACCTGTTGCCAATGGATGTGTCTAAAATAGTGAAAACCTTTAATTAAAAGGAATTTCCATTCCACTCATTTGGTGGGTTTTTTCCCCAATAAAGCACCAGTGCATATATATACCTGTATATATATATATACATTTTATCAGCTCCACTTACCATATACAAGCATTTTGTAGTTCTACAATTACTGACTGTAGTCCATCTGTTTCTCTGCATGTTTTGTTAGCCCCCTTTCATGCTGTTCTTCAATGGTCAGGACTCTCCCAGGACCACTACAGAGCAGGTATTATTTGGGTGGTGGACCATTCTCAGCACTGCAGTGACACTGACATGGTGGTGGTGTGTTAGTGTGTGTTGTGCTGGTATGAGTGGATCAGACACACCAGCGCTGCTGGACTTTTTAAATACTGTGTCCACTCACTGTCCACTCTATTAGACACGCCTACCTAGTTGGTCCACCTTGTAGATGTAAAGTCAGAGACGATCGCTCATTTATTGCTTCTGTTTGAGTTGGTCATCTGCTAGACCTTCATCGGTGGTCACAGGACGCTGCCCATGGGGCGCTGTTGGCTGGATATTTTTGGTTGGTGGACTATTCTCAATCCAGCAGTGACAGTGAGGTGTTTAAAAACTCCAGCAGCACTGCTGTGTCTGATCCACTTATACCAGCACAACACACACTAACACACCACCACCATGTCAGTGTCACTGCAGTGCTCTGAATGACCCACCACCCAAATAATACCTACTCTGTGGTGGTCCTGGGAGAGTCCTGACCATTGACGAACAGCATGAAAGGGGGCCAACAAAGCATAACTACAGTAATGTGGTACACTATGTGGTAAGTGGAGCTGATAAAATGGACAGTGAGTGGGGATCCCGATTGCGTTCGAGGGTATATCCTTCTGCTCAATCCCCCTCTAATATGTGCGCAGTCATCGCGGACCCCTTCTTTGCACAACGTTTGAAGACCCCGCCCACTTAGTCCGGTCATTTTCCCCATTTCTGTCTTCTGCAGGCACTGCCAATTGCGCTCGCTAGACGGCGCCCAGCCCAGACGAGATTGGCGCTGGTGCCACCAGGGTGCCTCGTACCAAATTGTAATGCCATCAGCAGAACACATTTTTAATCTAGAATGAAGAAAAATATGAATACCCTCACATAACAATAAATTAATAAATAAATAATAATAATTCCACTCCATTTGGAGCCAATTTAATTTAGTGTTAAATAGCCCTACAGAGCCCTACATGGCCATTCATACCATTTAGAAATTGAAAAACTGCACGGTTAACGTACTGTCCAGAATGTGTCTGTTAATCTATCCAGTGTTTGATCACCACAACAAGCATGGAGTTAAATTAGCTTTTACATAATTCATTTGTCTGTGCTTGGAGTTAATTTAACAGTAACTTCTTGAATTATGGAGTCTTTTCATCTGGGTTAATTTGTATCAAATAGATTTTCCTCATTAACAGCCAAAGTTCAGCTCGGTCTCGCTATGCCTAGGGTATTTTTCATTTTTATTAGCCAAATTAGTGTAATGAGGTGGACGCTGAATGAACATTTGTCAGTTCACCCATGCTAAGAGTCGTGCCCTGCTGTGCGGACTAATTTGACCTATCGATCTCTTAATGGCGGTCACCTGTGACTCGTGTTTGCTGATGTGCTCCAGGTGGAAGGTTTCTATAAATATCACGACTTCCATTTTCTCCCAGTTTAGTGTAGTCATTTTATCTTCCGCTGCTGGGGGAGCCCCGATTTTTTGAGGTTGAGGTGGGTATATTGCTGCTCACGCCTCCTCCGACCAGCGCGCAGCCCTTAACGGAACCCTTTTCCACCCATGCACTCTGCACAGACGCCTCTCTATTTGCCTTACATAGCGTTTGAAGACATCATCCCTCCTTGCAGGCACTGCCAATTATGCCTGCTAGATGGCGCCAATCATTCTAAGCACTGCAGTGACACTGACATGGTGGTGGTGTGTTAGTGTGTGTTGTGCTGGTATGAATGGATCAGACACAGCAGCGCTGCTGGAGTTTTAAAACACCTCACTGTCACTGCTGGACTGAGAATAGTCCACCAACCAAAAATATTCAGCCAACAGCGCCCCATGGGCAGCGTCCTGTGACCACTTATTTAGGAGGTTTAGAAGATGACCAACTCAAACAGCAGCAATAGATGAGCGATCGTCTCTGACTTTACATCTACAAGGTGGACCAACTAGGTAGGAGTGTATAATAGAGTGGACAGTGAGTAGACACGGTATTAAAAAACTCCAGCAGCGCTGCTGTGTCTGATCTACTAATACCAGCACAACACACACTAACACAACACCACCATGTCAGTGTGACTGCAGTGCTGAGAATGACCCACCAACCTAAATACAGTAATAACTGCTCTGTAGTGGTCCTATGTGGGTCCTGACCATTGAAGAACAGGGTGAAAGCAGGCTAACAAAGCATGCAGAGAAACAGATGGACTACAGTCAGTAATAGTAGAGCTTCAAAGTGCTTCTATATGGTAAGTGGAGCTGATAAAATGGACAGTTAGTGTAGAAACAAGGAGGTGGTTTTAATGTTATGGCTGATCAGTGTATATTCTAGCCATCATGACATTCTTGGCAAGACTCCCAGCAAAGTTTAGACCCAGCATTAAAGTCATGAGTTAGCAGTATTGAACTATAGCTACAAAGCTTCTTCTCTTTCTTTTTTTACTGTCATTTTTTCAGCTACCTGCTTTAAAGGTCTGCAGCAACAGTTCAGAAACAAGGGTGACATACTATCAAAAATTGATGAGCTCCCTTCAGTCTGGCTCTGAAACACAACTATCAAAACGGCTTCTGGGTGCCACAAAGCAGCTTCTTCTCAGTGGAATAAATAGCATCAATTTACACTGACGCTAATGCAAACCTCAATGCACAATATGATGCAGTGTTGGTTGTAAAAGCAAGACAGTTTTAGTTTTTTTTTACTACTTTGCATTATTTAAAGAACTCTGCCGTAAGGATCCTAATGACACAGAAGATTCAAATCTTCATGTTTGCTAGGTCTTATTGCATTTTTAAACTGTTATAAACCAAGCCATTCAGAGGTCTGTTATTCATAACCCAATAATCGGTTGCTGGATTCTGCTACATCTACACATCTGTTTTATCACTTCTCATCCAGTTGCTCAATCAAGTCTGATAGGGCTTCACTTAACATCAAGATATACTTACTAAATTAAAAAATGTTACCAAAATTATTAATGGAAAACCAAAACTACACCCTAATTGGACACGGCATTAAAATACAGCTGTTGAAAATGATACCTGGTAAACCTTTTCAGAACAGCTTATTTTATTTGGTATTGTATTTTATTTTACTGTACACGTCAGTAAGTATTAAACAATTACAAAAAAGGTAGAAGGACAAAATATTTAAATATATTAAACATAGAAATATTACAATTACAATATATAATTAATTAAATAAATAAATAAACATGAATATCTAATTCATTGATATAATTAACTATAATTACTATTTTAAATATTGCAATTATTGTAATAATTGCAATATAATTATTTAATTAAATAAACACGAATATATAATTAATTATTATAATTAATTATAATTATATTATTATTATTATTATTATTAATAATAATAATAATAATAATAATTATTAATATTAATTGTAATTATTTACCATTATAATTTTTATTGTCTGACAAAATCAGCAAATTCATCCTTTATTACCATTATTATTTTGATTACAGCTATAAAATCCAATTGATCATAAAAAATCATACCTGATAAACTTTTTCAGAACAGCTTGTTTAAGTTTGTAATTAATTTTACTGTACAGTGTAGTATTTCAAAATATTAAACATAGAAATATATATAAAAAAAAGAAGCATATTGTACTCTACTCAAAACTGGACTTTAATTAAGTATAAATGTAATAGACAGTTTCTTTTGTTGTGGTATATTAAGCCATTTTAAGGTTTTTTATTTATTTATTTATTTATTAATAATAAATATAATTATTATTTTAAATATAATAATTATAATAATAATTATAATACATAAATAAATAAAAATAAAGATATAATTAATTAATAATTAATTATAAATAATTTATTTATGTATTAATACTTAATATAATTAATTTTTTTAATATAATTATAATAATTAAACAAATACATATGAATATATAATTAACTGATATAATTAATTATAATAAATACATAAATATTATTATAATTTATTATAATTATTTTACATCATCATTTTTTTTTTCTGACAAAATCAGCAAATTCATTTTAATTTCTTTATTACTATTATTCTTTTAATGGACAGCTATAAAATCCAATTGATCATAAAAAATAATGCCCGATAAACTTTTTCAGAACAGCCTGTTTAATTTTGTATTGTATTTTTTGACTATAAAGTGTAGTAAAAGTATTAAACAATTACAAACAAAGGTAGAAGAACAAAATATGTAAAACTATTAAACATAAACAAAATAACAAAAAGAAGCATATTGTCATCTACTCAAAACTGGACATGGTCAAATGACATATACTTTAATTAAGTATAAATGTAATAGGCAGATGTTGTTGTTGTGGTATATTAAGCCATTTTACATTTTTATTTATTTATTTATTCATTTATTAATAATTAATATAATTAATATTTTAAATTTAGCGGATATTCCACTAGCACACCAGTGCAGAGATTCTGAACTCCTCAGTGCCACTGGTCAGCTAAGCGCCATCTAGCGGGCATGCTTGGCAGTGCCTGCAGGGAGGGATGAGCGGAATATGTGGGTGTGGTCTTCAAACGCTGTGTAAGGACCCTGATTGGCGGATAGAGGCGCCTGTGCCGAGTGCATGGGTGGAAAAGGGTTCCGTTAAGGGCTGCACACGGGTCGGAGGAGGCTTGAGCAGCAATATACCCACCTCAAAGACAAATTGACTACACTAAATTGGGAGAAAATGGGAGAAAAACATATATAAATAAATACATAAATATGAGTATATAATTAATTATAATTAACTGATTTATTTATTAATTAATAATACAATAATAATTATGATAAATATATAAATATGCATATATAATTCATCACTTTTTATAATTGATTACAATTAATATATAATTATTATTAATTTTTATTGTTTAACAAAATGGGCAAATTTATTCTTTATTAATATTATTCTTTTAATGGACAGCTATAAAATCCAGATGTTGATTATAAAAAAAGGTTAACACTGATGGTAAAATGGTTTAAATATTAACAAAAATTAGGGTTAAACTTGACACCGGTGACACCATAACTGGTATTGTTACTATTGTTAAAATACTTTATTTATTTATTTATTTTATTGTTTGGGACGCATCATCAGCTTGCGAGCAGCACCAGTAAAACCACTTCCCTGCTCTGTATGCATGATGGATGTTCTGTAGCGAGTGGTGAAGCAATTCTCAGAGTTGTAAATTCATAAAGCCGGGACCGAGCTTTACTGCTTGTCATGCCTGAAGGTGCAGATTATTGATTCTACTGATAAATGACTCAAATCAGGCTGTTCTCTTTGTCTACTTCATCCGATTTCATCACATGTCCCGTTTCCTCCTTCTTTTCCCTCCTGCATCTCTTATTCTGAGAGTTTCCAATCTTCCTGTGCTCTTTGTATTGGTGGTATTTATTGTTCTGAACCATGCTAAGACAGCTGAGGCCTTGCTTGTTCAACCTGTGATTCTAATTGGTGTGGGAACATTTTGTATTTACGGAGTTAATTGTATTGATTGTATAAGACTACAATAATTGTACTGCAGTGCTAATGCTTTTGAAATGAAAACAATGCGCAAATTATGCTTTATACATTGACTTTTTGCTTCTAAGAGGTTTAAATAAAGACACATCAATGTCAAAACCAGTAAACAATGTCCGTAGTTCCAGGTCATGCCTAGTCTATGCAATGGTGTGAAATACACTGGGGTGGTCTAAGTATTATTTTATTTAATATACACCGATCAGCCATAACATTAAACTTTTACTTTTACTCCACAATTACTGACTGTAGTCCATTTGTTTCTCTGCATGCTTTATTAGCCTCCTTTCATGCTGTTCTTCAATGGTCAGGACCCCCACAGGACCACTACAGAGCAGGTATTATTTAGGTGGTGGATCATTCTTAGCACTGCAGTGACACTGACATGGTGGTGGTGTGTTATGTGTGTGCTGGTATGAGTGGATCAGACACAGCAGCGCTGCTGGAGTTTTTAAATACCGTGTCCACTCACTGTCCACTCTATTAGACACTCCTACCTAGTTGGCAGTGACAGTGACACACACTAACACACAACCACCATGTCAGTCTCACTGCAGTGCTGAGAATGATCCACCACCCAAATAATACCTGCTCTGTAGTGGTCCTGGGAGAGTTCTGACCATTAAAGAACTGCATGAAAGAGGGCTAACAAAGCATGCAGAGAAACAGATGGCTACAAACTGCTTCTATATGACCTTGCCAGAATTCGATTGCAGAGATCCGTAGACAGTTACTTGGACTTTGCAGCTTGGATTTTGCTGACATTGCAGTGTCACACAGCCCCATACCATGACACACCTTGGCTTTTGGACTTGTAGCTGATAACAGTCTGGATGGTCCTTTTCGTCTTTGGTCCAGAGCACACTGTAAAGTCTGCACAGTAAAGCATTAAGTGGCATTTGTGCATGTAACTCTGTATTGTAGTGTGACAAAGGTTTGCCAAAGTAATCCCTCACCCATGTGGTTATATCAGCTATTGTTGAGTGGTGGTTCTTGATGCAGTGCCGTCTGAGGGATCGAAGATCACGGGCGTTCAGCTTAAGCTTGCGCTCTTGGCCTTTACGCACTGAAATTCCTCCCGATTCCTTTAATGGTTTAATGATATTATGCACTGTAGAGGGAGAAATATGCACATCCCTTCCAATCTTTCTTTGAGATAGATTATTTTTAAACATTTTAATCATTTTCTCACACATTTGTTGACAAACTGGAGATCCTCTGATCATCTTTGCTCATCAAAGACTCTTTTGTACCAAACCATGATTACAATCACCTGTTTGGAATCACATCATTATTTAGTTTTTTCACCTTATTACTAGCACTAAATTGCCCCCATCCCAACTTTGTTGCAGGCCTGAAATGCAGGAATGGATGTCTATTAACAAATGAAATGAAGTTGAGCAGACAAAACATGAAATATCTCAGGTTCAGACTGTCTGCAATTAAATAAAAGTCAAAGTAAATGTAAGGAACACTGCATTAGGGTTGTATTTGCCCCCCGATATCTTTAAAGGGCGAGGGGATTTTCTTATTAATCACACTGACATGAGAAGTTTAATGTAATGCCAGTTGAAATCCAAAAGTACAAAAAGTTTTACATGCCAGCCTCTCGCTGAAATCTGAAATCTATCTTCTCCATTATTAGAAAACTTGTTTACCTGAAAACATGGAACTAAATTGTATATTTTATTTAAAACGATGAAATGAAACATACCCCTGGGTCCTGTTTTTAGTTTTATAGACATTCTCATCATTATTTGATGTATAATAGATAACTGATAGCTTGGTAATGATCCTTTTCTTGTTATTAAGCAAGAAATGTAATGCACTTCCAAAAAAGGTCTGCTGTTATCCGGAGCTTTCCCTCAGGACCCACCCACTCATCTTTACCGAGAAAAGAACTTTTCACTGTCAACGTGTTAGACTGAAATTGAAAGATATTGAGGCACAATATTCCATTGAAGTAGCTGAGGGTTCAGTCTTAAGCTGCAGTATTCTCATGAGAAAATAATAACAAGACAAACTTTGGGCTTAACAATAAACGATAACACAATATTCATCCCAAGTCTGATTAAAAATTTATTTATATTACATGGAAAGGTGGGGTGGTTAATAATTAATAGCGTAATTTTGTTATCAGTTCCACTTATGCATAAACAAGACAGAAATGTCAATTCCACAGACTCTAACTTCTACCATGCAAATACACCAATCAGCCATAACATTAAAACCACCTCCTTGTTTCTACACACACCGTCTATTTTATCAGCTCCACCTACCATATAGAAGCACTTCGTAGGTCTACAATTACTGACTGTAGTCCATCTGTTTCTCTACATATCTTTTTAGCCTGCTTTCATGCTGTTCTTCAATGGTAAGGACCCCCACAGGACCGCCACAGAGCAGGTATTATTTGGGTGGTGGATCATTCCCAGCACTGCAGTGACACTGACATGGTGGTGGTGTGTTAGTGTGTGTTGTGCTGGTATGAGTGGATCAGACACAGCAGCGCTGCTGCAGTTTTTAAACACCTCACTGTCACTGCTGGACTGAGAATAGTCCACTAACCAAAAATATATCTAGCCAACAGCGCCCCATGGGCAGCGTCCTGTGACCACTGATTAAGGTCTAGAAGATGACCAACCCAAACAGCAGCAATAGATAACATTTACATTTTCAGCAGACGCTTTTATCCAAAGCGACTTACAGTACTGTGACAGTATGTTTTATTTTCTAAGCAATTGAGGGTTAAGGGCCTTGCTCAAGGGCCCAAAAGTGGCAATCTAACAGTGGTGAGGCTTGAACCAGCGACCTTTTGCTTACTAGACCTATACCTTAACCACTAGGCTACAACTGCCTACAACTGATGAGCGATTGTCTCTGACTTTACATCTACAAGGTGGACCAACTAGGTAGGAGTTTCTAATAGAGTGGACAGTGAGTGGACACGGTGTTTAAAAACTCCAGCAGCGCTGCTGTGTCTGATCCACTCATACCAGCACAACACACACTACCACCATGACAGTGTCACTGCAGTGCTGAGAATGATCCTTCACCTAAATAATACCTGCTCTGTAGTGGTCCTGGAAAAGTCCTGACCATTGAAGAACAGGGTGAAAGGGGGCTAACAAAGCATGCAGAGAAAGATATGGACTACAGTCAGTAATT
The DNA here is from genome assembly GCF_030014385.1 of Trichomycterus rosablanca. Lineage (NCBI taxonomy): Eukaryota > Metazoa > Chordata > Actinopteri > Siluriformes > Trichomycteridae > Trichomycterus > Trichomycterus rosablanca. The sequence goes on along the minus strand of NC_086009.1, from coordinate 14,059,972 downwards.
GTAGAACTACAAAGTGCTTCTATATGGTAAGTGGTGCTGATAAAATGGACAGTGAGTGTGGTTTCAATGTTATGGCTGATCAGTGTAATGTGTCAGTCAGGTTTATGTAGTCTGAACAATAGATATTCAGACGAATAGAGTTTTTGGTGAAATTTGAGATGTAAGTGGTTGGTTTGGACTCAGTAGAACATTAGTAGTGGTATTAACATCATCTATCTGGATACGGAGAGGGAAACAAAGGCATCGGATGATTATTTCTTAGTCCTGCTGCTAAAGAAAATCATAACATTGTTATCACTAATGTGTTTTGGGTTGCTGCTTGGTTCCATTTCTGTCTAGTCAATTCATTAAACAGATACCCTGAGTCATCTTAATAAGATTTTATAAGCTTGCAAAAGTATGTGGACAGTGCTGCTGTCAACGTCTGTTCATAATTTATTATAACTGTTTTTAGGTATTTGAAATACTTTTAATTTATATTGATAATTATGTGGATAAGATGTTGTGGATATGATGTTGGTTCTTTAGCTTTAAAGCAGTAGAGCTGGGCAGTTCCTGAATCACCCGGGTTAATGATTCGAATCTTCGCACTGAATCAGGTATCACGAGTCCAAGGTCTCAATTAACCCGGATCCTATGAGTCCTCTGATTGGCTGCTGCTAAGTACACAAGGTGAGTGAGCAGACTCACTAAAAACACCGCGGACCCAGATTATTTGGCTGAACGGACTTCTCTCCAGTCCGTGAATCTAAGTAATAAGTTAAATATTCCAATAAACAAGTGGTTAAACACACTGGTGTTTGTTATGTGGCTAATTTTATACACATGCTATTGTTATTATTATTATTATTATTATTATTATTATTATCAGTAGTGTGGAATAGATTAGTAATAGTAATACTAGTAATGCAGCATATTTTCTTGTAAGCAAAACAACAACAAAATATACTTTTATTATTATTAATATATTATTATTATTAAAATGCAAATGCTTACAGACTACTTTACTTTAGGACTGTACCACTTAAGAAAGATCATAGCCCTTTCCCATGGTAATTTATTGACTGTTTTGGTGCCACTGTGGCTGCCTGACTGGGTCAAGTTATCATAGCAATTTGTTGTTGACCATTGAACTCTTGATCCATTAATATACCCATCTGATTGGTAGGTGAGTCCACCCCCCTCTCCCCCCTCCTTGTCCCTATCCCCCATGATTAAGATTCCACTTTAAAAAAGTGTCAATTTGTCACTGACAAGAGAAGTGTGAGGTGCCAAGAGAATTAAGAGAGAAGGATTTATTTACAAAAGACAAGTGTTATTTGGATGCATTTTCATGCAGTAAATCAATCTCAATCAAGATGTCAGTACAAGTGACTCAAGTGAACCGGATCACATTACTGAGTGACTCAAATTAACCCGAGTCCATAAAATGAACCGAATTTACCACCACTAGATAGCAGGTCTGACAGGTCACACTGACGCATTTATGTATTGTAATAAAATTCTTAATAAAATAAAAATTTTATTCTTTAAACAAAAATGATGCTTTTCATAGGTATGTATATTTTCAGGTCATTTGTAATAATATATAATAAATCTTTAAATATTAATAAATATTGAACCAGGGCGGCACGGTGGCTCGGTGGCTAGCACTGTCGCCTCACAGCAAGAAGGTCCTGGGTTCGATCCCCAGGCGCGCGGTCCGTGTCCTTTCTGTGCGGAGTTTGCATGTTCTCCCCGTGTCTGTGTGGGTTTCCTCCGGAAGCACCGGTTTCCTCCCACAGTTCAAAAACATGCAGTCAGGTTAATTGGAGACACTGAATTGCCCTATAGGTGAATGGGTGTGTGTGTGTCTGCCCTGCAATGGACTGGCACCCTGTCCAGGGTGTTATTGTGTGCCTTGCGCCCATTGAAAAGCTGGCATAGGCTCCAGCAGCCCCCGCGACCCTAACTTGGTAACCGGTTAAGAAAGTGAGTGAGTGAGTGAGTAAATGTTGAACCGTGTTGAACCGGAAACCTTATGATTACTAGTCCAGCTCTTAACTGCTGAGCTTCCTCTACCATATAGCTCAGCAGCTTAAAATGTGATGGTTCCTATGGTTGGTTCCTAAAAAACAAAAAGGTTTCTGGTTCACACTGGAACTGTGTCAGAGGGAAAAGGGAAAGGGTACGATGCAAGCCACCAAAACTGAGGGGCTTGTCTTGATGCATAAAAATACTATAATAAATACTACAAAACATTGCATTTAAATTAAAATACCTTTTTGAACAAACACGTACAAACCCAATTTCAAAACAGCTGGGACAGTTGTTTGAATGCAAACAAGCAGGAGTTCGCGATTTTGAATCACAGCTTTGCTTTGATTGGCTTGTACGATTAGGGGTGGGCCGTAGGGATTCCCTTAAAACAATAAGACGGGGGATGATGGGGATCAGTGCTTAAAACGAATCTTCATATGAACCCAATTTGGGGTTCATAAGCAGTCGGTACTGCACATATCTACGTATATCATACATGTCAAACTCAATTATCATTATAATTACAATTATATCTGGCCTGCCAGTATATAGGATGTGTACCTTTGACACAAGTCCCAGAGTACATTACAACAGCAAGCATGTCAATACCTGCAAGCCCAGTTTATCCAATATCCTGTTTATCCTGTTTAATAAATGTCGACTCTGTTTGGCCTTCGACATAGTCTTGGTTTTTAATTTTGGCCCTCTCTGTGAATGAGTTTGACACTCAAGGTGTCGAGGTGTGCAGCAGTAGAGGCAAAAATACAGCTTGGGTAATTGGATACGACTAGATTGGATAAGCGGATAAGAAAGTAAGTGAGTAAGTGTTTAAGTGTCTACAGGTCTATTCCCTTATAGATAGGGCTTGACTGCACCCTTAACTGCAACCATTAAAAAGTAAGTAAGAATTAGGAGGCTTTTGCCAAAACTGGTGGGATAAAATCCATAAACCACCAATAAACAGGCCACTAATGAATATGAAAATGTAGGAACATGAATGACACTGTTTACAGCCAAGTAAGTTTTATTTTTGATTGGCTTAAAGGCTGTTGTGTCAAAACTGGCACATAAAAGCTTGAAGAAATGCAGGTTCTACTATGTAACCACTGTTGGGCCCTTGAGCAAGGCCCTTAACCCTGTCTGCTCCAGGGGTGCCATACAATGGCTGACCCCTGTGCTCTGACCCCAGCTTCCAAAACAAGCCAGGTATATACAGTGTATCACAAAAGTGAGTACACCCCTCACATTTCTGCAAATATTTTATTATATCTTTTCATGGGACAACACTATAGACATGAAACTTGGATATAACTTAGAGTAGTCAGTGTACAACTTGTATAGCAGTGTAGATTTACTGTCTTCTGAAAATAACTCAACACACAGCCATTAATGTCTAAATAGCTGGCAACATAAGTGAGTACACCCCACAGTGAACATGTCCAAATTGTGCTCAAAGTGTCAATATTTTGTGTGACCACCATTATTATCCAGCACTGCCTTAACCCTCCTGGGCATGGAATTCACCAGAGCTGCACAGGTTGCTACTGGAATCCTCTTCCACTCCTCCATGATGACATCACGGAGCTGGTGGATGTTAGACACCTTGAACTCCTCCAACTTCCACTTGAGGATGCGCCACAGGTGCTCAATTGGGTTTAGTCCATCACCTTTACCTTCAGCTTCCTCAGCAAGGCAGTTGTCATCTTGGAGGTTGTGTTTGGGGTCGTTATCCTGTTGAAAAACTCAGTTTCAGCCCAGTTTTCGAAGGGAGGGGATCATGCTCTGTTTCAGAATGTCACAGTACATGTTGGAATTCATGTTTCCCTCAATGAACTGCAGCTCCCCAGTGCCAGCAACACTCATGCAGCCCAAGACCATGATGCTACCACCACCATGCTTGACTGTAGGCAAGATACAGTTGTCTTGGTACTTCTCACCAGGGTGCCGCCACACATGCTGGACACCATCTGAGCCAAACAAGTTTATCTTGGTCTCGTCAGACCACAGGGCATTCCAGTAATCCATGTTCTTGGACTGCTTGTCTTCAGCAAACTGTTTGCGGGCTTTCTTGTGCGTCAGCTTCCTTCTGGGATGACAACCATGCAGACCGAGTTGATGCAGTGTGCGGCGTATGGTCTGAGCACTGACAGGCTGACCTCCCACGTCTTCAACCTCTGCAGCAATGCTGGCAGCACTCATGTGTCTATTTTTTAAAGCCAACCTCTGGATATGACGTCGAACACGTGGACTCAACTTCTTTGGTCGACCCTGGCGAAGCCTGTTCCGAGTGGAACCTGTCCTGGAAAACCGCTGTATGACCTTGGCCACCATGCTGTAGCTCAGTTTCAGGGTGTTAGCAATCTTCTTATAGCCCAGGCCATCTTTGTGGAGAGCAACAATTCTATTTCTCACATCCTCAGAGAGTTCTTTGCCATGAGGTGCCATGTTGAATATCCAGTGGCCAGTATGAGAGAATTGTACCCAAAACACCAAATTTAACAGCCCTGCTCCCCATTTACACCTGGGACCTTGACACATGACACCAGGGAGGGACAACGACACATTTGGGCACAATTTGGACATGTTCGCTGTGGGGTGTACTCACTTATGTTGCCAGCTATTTAGACATTAATGGCTGTGTGTTGAGTTATTTTCAGAAGACAGTAAATCTACACTGCTATACAAGCTGTACACTGACTACTCTAAGTTATATCCAAGTTTCATGTCTATAGTGTTGTCCCATGAAAAGATATAATAAAATATTTGCAGAAATGTGAGGGGTGTACTCACTTTTGTGATACACTGTATGTATATATGACAAATAAAGGCATTCTTCTTAAGCCCATAATTTTATATAGCTTGCTTGACTGGGGACACTGTCACAAAACAAAGCACCAACCAAACTTTTATCAGAATAGTCTGGTCTTTGAACAAATCCCACTTCTTTTCCTCCCACACTCCACTAAATCTGTTTAACGAATCATGTTTTAATAGCTTCAAGATAAATCCCTGTTTTCTTTAAGCCAACACAAGCATGATTTAGGTTGGCACATTCCAAGTCGCTCCATGAGCGTTTCATCAAGCGACGCCCGCATCATTAAAGCAGGTCGGGTACGACCAACAAGGCTCTGATAGGGCGCTCCGTAGGGACTCATAAAAGTCAACACGGATTAATCATTCATGCTAAAGGTGCGGTGGGATTTAACCAGCCAACCCTCTTTTTGTTTCTTTAGCCAACCGCAATTGGGCCGCAACGCTCCCTGCGTGCTCTGCGCTGAAATATTGATTGCCCCACCTTCACTTCTTGGGAACTGATAAATCAAAATGTTCTATTTTACACTCAGCAGTGGGCAAGGATTTGGGATGATGCCAAAAACTGAGAGGCGAATCAAACACTGTCTGGCTATGGCTTTAAAAATGTATTATAAAAAGATAGATAGAATAGCGCTGATCTATTAGTGATTGGGTATCAGGACCAGTACTGCATCCCTAACTATTTTCTAGCAGTTAATAAAAGCTACATTTAGCTACTTTCATTAACTCTCATGGATAGTTGAATAGAAAAATGATGTAGCTGGCACATTTCCAATATTTGGTTAAACCTGGATTGGTATTATATCAGATATGACATAATGTTGTATCCAATGTACTGATTAGTTCTATGCCATTATTTTGCACTTAAAAATGGGATACAATTTGTATTAAAGCACTAGGACATCAGTGTTAGTAATGTTAAGCTACACTTATAATACCAGCCTATTATCTCACTCAAACACTCACAGCTTTTTAGCCCACTCTTGTTCGGAGCAACTGCCTGTTTAGGTCTTGTCACAGTGATACCTTTTCACAGCACTATACATACAAACACCTATTCTAAATGTAATCGCAACATGTTGCAAAAACGTTGGGACATGAGCTTGCTACTGTGTTACATCACCTTTCCCTTTGAGAACATTTGTATTCACTAGGAAACTGGGGATACCAAATGTTGTAGTTGAAATAGTGATTTTTCTTTCATTCTTGTTGGATACAGCTGCTCCCAACAGTCTGCGGTCTTCATTGTTGTATATTTTCAATGTCAGACATGTCTAGCCCATACGCTAGCTTGCTATGAGGCCATTCTGTGATCAGCCATAACATTAAAACCACCTCCTTGTTTCTACACTCACTGTCTATTTTATCAGCTCCACTTACTATATAGAAACACTTTGTAGTTCTACAATTACTGACTGTAGTCCATCTCATCATGCTGTTCTTCAATGGTAAGGACCCCCACAGGACCACTACAGAGCAGGTATTATTTAGGTGTTAGTGTGTGTTGTGCTGGTATGAGTGGATCAGACACAGCAATGCTGATGGAGTTTTTAACCACCTCACTGTCCCTGCTGGACTGAGAATGGTCCACCAACCAAAACTATCCAGCCAACAGTGCCCCGTGGGCAGCGTCCTGTGACCACTGATGAAGGTCTAGAAGATGACCAATTTAAACAGCAGCAATAGATGAGCGATCGTCTCTGACATTACATCTACAAGGTGGACCAACTAGGCAGGAGTGTCTAATAGAGTGGCACAGACTAACACACCACCACCATGTCAGTGTCACTGCAGTGCTGAGAATGATCCACCACCTAAATAATACCTACTCTGTGGTGGTCCTGACCATTGAAGAACAGGGTGAAAGCAGGTTAAAAGTATGTAGAGAAATAGATGGACTACAGTCAGTAATTGTAGAACTACAATGTGCTTCTATATGGTAAGTGGAGCTGATAAAGTGTATATCCTAGTAAGTTCCCTTGCCCAAACTGTTCTGAAAAATTGGAAGCAATTTGTTTTATATTATTAATTTTATACATCTGTAATGAACTGCAGTGGCTAAAACACCAAAACTCAATAATTAGGATGGATGTCCACATACTATTTTGGTGATACACTGTAGTTTATCTACTTAAAAGCTGTGCAGAAATGCTACAAGGTTGTTAGTATGAAGCATATTTAAATGAATAGCTTTCCATCACTGACATTTTTTGCTAAAAAGAATCATTTCTTGAATCTTGTACAACTATAATGCAGACAAAGAATACAGAGCCACCTAGATATACTTGTCAGTTGAAAAAAAAAAAGTCACTACGTTGATCATTCTGACCTTGTTACATTAAAATTCAAGTGACTCTTCATGTGATAGGTGGTGCAGGATGAACATCTGATAAATGTCATGCATATGTCGAAAGCTGTCGAGACCGTACATGTAATATGCATGCACTATTCAATTCTGATGGTAGAAAGAGAGGATGAGTAGATCTCTCTCTCTCTCTGACAGTACAGATTGTCCTACAAACTGAAGACCAACTCTAATGATATTTTCTACACCGATCAGGCATAACATTATGACCTCCTTAACATTGTGTTGGTCCCCCTTTTGCTGCCAAAACAGCCCTGACCTGTCGAGGCATGGAATCCACCAAGATGTCAGCAGCAGATCCTTTAACTCCTGTAAGTTGCGAGGTGGGGCCTCCATGGATCGGACTTGTTTGTCCAGCGCATCCCACAGATGCTCGATTGGATTGAGATCTGGGGAATCTGGATTCCAAATAAACACCTCAAACTTGTTGTTGTGCTCCTCAAACCGTTCCTGAACCATTTTTGCTTTGGGGCAGGGTGCATCATCCTACTGAAAGAGGCCACAGCCATCAGGGAATAGTGTTTCCATGAAAGGGTGTACATGGTCTGCAACAATGCTTAGGTAGGTGGTACTGTATGTGTCAAAGTAACATCCACATGGATGGCAGGACCCAAGGTTTCCCAGCAGAACATTGCCCAAAGCAAAGACTAAAGGTTAGACTGGAAGCGAGAATCAAACATTGGACCTCAGCACCATGTTGCTGTGTGGCATCTCCTTGGTGTGTGTTGCCTTGCAATGTCTGTGTCCTGTCCAGGGTGTATTCCAGCTGGGTGTCCAACCAAAACCAGGTAGATAAAGGCTTTTTAAGTGAACATCATATTTTGCAAATGTGTTTTGGTACAGGTTACAGCAAAATCATTGACCCTGCACAGCCCAAGCTGAGTAAGTACACTTTAGTGGGAAACCATTAAAGAACAAACTCCTTTGTACTTCCAACCTGAGAAAAGTAAACTGAAGATGAGGAGGAGTAAAAGTGATTTATGGTGGTGTTGGCTTGGCTTGACTAATGTTCCTCACAAGACCTTTTAAATCTAGGGTACTTTAAAAGAAATGATTCTTAGTGCCACATTCAGAGGTCTCTATAGAGCCTGCTTCAAAAAGACCTGTCATCTCATATATTGCGGCATATAATTATATCTCTTGACGCCTTACATCATACGTCTTCTCAATATCATCCCATGATTGACTCTAATTGTTCAGCGATTTCGCAATCTGGGAATGACCTACATGTATTACAAACCTCCTAGGTTGTCAGATTTTTCATGAGGAGAGAGCTTATTCCACTAGTTCATCTAAAACACGCATTTGCCCCTGTGCTTGTGTACTACCAAAGCAAACTGTATGTAATGGGTGCAATATGCCGGATCTTTAGTAAACATGCAGCTTTGGAATGATATTCACAGATGCCATATGCTGTCATGAGTGGTCAAAACACCATTAATTTACTTTTAATGTCATGACAGCTTATGGCAATTAATTAGTAATAGTGTGATCATGACTTCAGTTGTAAATAGAAATCACATGTCAGTGCAGTGTACAATATTTTTACTGTAATATAATGAAATAATAATAATAATATAATGCATATTGCTTCCTTCTGCTTGCAACTGAGGACAGTTTGTGTTTGATAACAGTAAATGCAGCCTAACCCTAACCTTAAACCTAACCCTAACCCTAACCCCGCACCTGTCCTGCATGCTGTGGTTCTTACTGAGCTCTCTAAAGAACATGATAGAACGCACAGGCACAGCACATGTAGCAAAAGAAATGAAGAATAATGTCTTTATTTGTCATATATACATATATATGCACATGTACAGTACAATAAATGTCTTTTTCCGCATGTTACAGTTTGTTTGGAAGCTGGGGTCAGAACAGAGGGTCAGCCATTGTACAGCACCCTCAGAGCAGACAGGGTTAAGGGCCTTGTTTAAGGACCCAACAGTGACTGAACAGCACTAGTACAATGTCTTGAATATGACAATCGGTTGCCATGCATGTGCAGGATGTGCACTTTAGCTTGTTAGATATACTACGTATATCAGAACCATATATGGAGTTGTCCTCCACATCTCCTTCAGAAGGAATGAGAAGGGAATTTGTGCTCATCCAGTCAATAGTGCATTTGTTAGGTCAGACACTGATGAAGAAAGATGACAATACCTAGCATCAGGGGTCTGTGCTGACCAATGGTTTTGTTGAACTGGACCCATCTGTAGCTGGTATGTTTGAAGCATCTTATTCACTTTATACAATAGATTTTTACACCTGTTAGCAACTGTTATAGTAAGGGGTGTACACATACTTTTTGCCATATAGTGTAACTACAAGCATAACATTATGACCACCTTCCTAATATTGTGTTGGTCCCCCTTTTGCTGCTGTCAAGGCATGGACTCCACTAGACCCCTGAAGGTGTGCTGTGATATCTGGCACCAAGATGTTAGCAGCAGATCTTTTAACTCCTGTAAGTTGCGAGGTGGGGCCTCCATGGATCGGACTTGTTTGTCCAGCACATCCCACAGATGCTCCATTGGATTGAGATCTGAGGAATTTGGAGGCCACGTCAACACCTCAAACTTATTGCTGTGCTCCTCAAACCATTACTGAACCATTTTTGCTTTGTGGCAGGGCGCATTATCCTTCTGAAAGTGGTCACAGACATCAGGGAATACCATTTCCATGAAAGGGTGTACATGGTCTGCAACAATGCTTAGGTAGGTGGTACGTGTCAAAGTAACATCCACATGGATGGCAGGACCCAAGGTTTCCCAACAGAACATTGCCCAAAGCATCACACTGCCTCCGCCGGCTTGCCTTCTTCCCATAGTGCATCCTGGTGCCATGTGTTCCCCAGGTAAGCGACGCACAAGCACCCGGCCATCCACGTGATGTAAAAGAAAACGTGATTCATCAGACCAGACCAGGCCACCTTCTCCCATTGCTCCGTGGTCCAGTTCCGATGCTCACGTGCCCATTGTTGGCACTTTCGGTGGTGGACAGGGGTCAGCATGGGCACCCTGACTGGTCTGCGCAGTTGTAATTAAACTGATTAGTTAAAATAACTACTTTTTAACTTTAACGCACAAGGAAATGAAGCTCACAGGAGTGGGTGTGGTAAAATATTTTTACCTTAAAATAACCTTAAAACGAGGTCGCCAGCCAAAAAAGTCTTAATCCCGGTTCCGATGCCGTGCTATGATCATTGTGTGCAGTGAAGGACCAGTGAGCACGAGTGACTGAAAGATTCATTGTACCCCCATTCAACAGGCGTTTCTATGGCAACCTATCATTTCCGAGCAGAGACTGAAGGCCGCAACGGTTTGGTAGACCGGCTCTCGTACTCTTTGATCTCGCTCTATCTCTGGCTCTATCTCTCGGTCTCTGCATGCATACTTTATGCTGTTTGCGCACGAACGTGCTGTGTGCTTGCTCCGAGATACATATTGAAGAAAAACAGACTGTCAAAATAATAAGTGCGAGATTTCGTTTTTGGGGGCAGTTCTGGATAATTTTCTTCTTCCATATTTGTCTGCATGCATACTAGTTAATATTTGCATTTGTTTTTATGTTAGGATTGAAAAGGCAGTTTCCAAATGCAGTAACAGGCAGAGTCTTCTGCACCAATGTACTTCTCTCTCTATTTGCAGTACAGTGGTACCTTGAAACTCAACGTCAGTTGGTTCAAGCCAGGAATTTCATTAGTGGAACTTATGAGCAGTAATAATTAACAGAGGTTTAGTGTTCCTGTGTTGTTCTTTTAGAACATTAATCCATGTTAAGCTTTATTTTTTTACGATAAGCGTTTTAGACTCGGAAAAGCTGATTCTTACAATTCCTCAGCACCCTGAGCTATAACACAAGTTTAAAAGTGAAACAGTGAGAAAAATCCAGCTAGACACAGATACATGTAGACGCTTTCGGAGTGGATTTGACGGTTATTCCACGCAAATGCAGATTCGTCTCATATGCGCACTTTGATGACATTTTACAGAACCGCTCAAGCCAAGTGCTAAACAAAACAGCTGTTTATTGTTAACTTTAAATTAAATAAAAACAATAAAAAAAAAGACTGAACACATCGAATTTAAGGGAAACGTCGAGTTTAAGGATACAAATCTCCATGAAGTGCGTCGAGGTTAAAAAATTTCGAGTTTAGGGAACGTCGAGTTACAAGGTGCCACTGTATCATCAAAGCGACCAGCTGTCATTCATTTTCTGCCGATTAAGAGCTGGTGATGGACGGTGGCTCGGTGGGTAGCACTGTCTCGTCACAGCAAGAAGGTCCTGGGTTTGATCCCCGGGGGGGGGATTGCCCTATAGGTTAATGGGTGTGTGTATGTGTGTCTGCCCTGTGATGGCCTGGCACCCCATCCAGGGTGTTACTGTGTGCCTTGCGCCCATTGAAAAGCTGGAATAGGCTCCAGCAGCCATGACCATAATTGGATAAGCGGTTAAGAAAGTGAGTGAGAGCTGGCGATTTCTGGTGACAGGAGGCAGCATGAATGTTGGCAGCATAAAGTGGGTATGCGGTATGCGCATTATCTCCACCCCTACTAGAGATGAAACTTCCACAAACAGGCGTCAACGATCCCAAAGAACAAACAGTCCTCTTGTCATGTTGACTGCACAGACAGTGATGGACTATGCAGGGATGAAATGAAACTTATAGACGAGAGATTTACCTCCAGGATTTTTATTTTTAGCAGGAACATATTTGATTTGTGGGGGAAAATTAGTTGAAAGGAGTCTGATTTGTTTTACGATCTGTCATTTAAACCCACAGGCAATAATGACACATCCGGTGTTAACACAGGACCATGAATAATCAGCGATTCGGACGTCAGGAGGTGAAAAAATTACTCTCGATTTGAATGGTCTGATGACACTTCCCGTGTGAACACAGGACCATGAACAATCAGTGAGTCGGGTAACAAGTGGCAAAATAATTACTGCTGGTCTGAACATAGGGTGAGAACTCATGCCTTTCCTGTGTCAAGCGCAAATTAGTTCGCATTTCCAGTTCATGTACAGTACAGTATTGCCTACCTCTCACCTTTTCACCACTGTCGGTCCCTGGGTACCTCTCTCTCTCTTTTTGATCCAAGCAGGATTAAAGGATTATAAAAGGAAGCAGGGTGGCTGATTTGTGCTGGAGGCAGTCAGGTGACCGCACAGCTGGGATGTGACCAGGGCAGGATATGAACCGAAGCTTGGACATCTGCTCATTAGTTTGACATGGAGGGTAGAAATACATCGTATGGCTTAAACTACTGTATATGTATAAAATCAGTAAGCTTGATTTTGTCCTGGTGCAAAAAGTGAGGTCCATAAAGACATGGTTTGATGTTTTTTGGGTAGAAACATCACTGTCCTGCACAGAAACCTGACCTTTAACCCATTGAAAACTCATGGTAAAACATGGTAATGAAATGGTAGTGTGTATTATTCTAGTATGAGTGTATCAGGTGCAGAAGTGTTGTTGGGAATTTTAAATACTGCTTTTGTCAGTGGACATTGATGACATAATGGCTTTATATTAGTGGTTGGATCACTATTCTCCTCCCAGCATTTATCCCAACAACACTGCTGCACCTACTACATTCATACAAGTACAACACACAGATCTATGTGGTGTCATTCCAATGCTGAGGATAGTCCATCACCCAAACTAAATCTGGTCAGCTGGGGTCCTATGGGGGTCTCTCTCCCCCAATTTTGCTCCCAATCTAGTCATATCCAATTACCCAACTGCATTAAGCTTCCCTTGTACTGATGCTGACCTCCACTCTGACTGAGGAGAGCCGTGACTAACACATAGATGTGCCAAAGCCAACTGCATCTTTTCACCTGCATGAGACGAGTTCATATGTGGACCAGTTTTGCGCACCATCAATCATGAGGAATCCTCTCCAGCACCCTTCCTACGAATGAGCCAATCATTGTTCGTGTAGGCGCCCAGCCTGCCGGTAGCAGAGATAAAATTTTAACTCGCAAGTTTGAGATGTCAGCTCTGGTGTGCTAGCGTGATAAATGTGGTACAAGGGAATAAGAAAGTATACAGAGTGACAGATATACTGACAGTATACAGTCAGTAATTGTGTACCCACTGTAACAAATGAATTAGCTTTGTTGGCTCTATCTTGAATCAAGGAATCAATGAATCAATGAATGCTTATGCACCACACCTGATCTGATTCTGGGGCTATCTAATATAATGAGTCAATTAACTTAAGTCAGTGTTCATATTATTTTGGCCCGTTAGCGCATTCAAGCACTTTTAGCTAAGAAAATTGGTTCTGATTCTTCCCTTTTCTCATTTGTTAAGCAGGGCGAGAAGCCTAAGGAGCCATGGTGGTGTGTTGGTAGATAGAGCTAATGTGCTGATCATGGTGGTTCTACCTAGCGTTCTCTGTACCAGCTTTAGTTTCTAGTTTACGTTCTTTCTGTAGCGAATCCCTGCAAGCAAAGTCGATTCCTTGACTCCCTCATATTCGACTCCTTGACTCATTACCCCTCCTTACAATGTTTGGCTTGCCAAGCATTCAAATACTGTAGGTTGGATGGATTGATGGATGAGTGGATAGATGGATGGATGGATGGGTCGGGTAGGATGGATGGATGGATGGATGGGTGGATGGATGGGTGGGGTGTGTTGGGTAGGATGGATGGATGGATGGATGGGTGGGCCGGGTAGGATGGATGGATGGATGGATGAATGGATGGATGGATGGATGGGTCGGGTAGGATGGATGGATGGATGGATGGATGGATGGGTGGGCTGGGTAGGATGGATGGATGGATGGATGGTTGGATGGGTGGATGGATGGATGGATGGATGGATGGATGGATGGATGGGTGGGGTGGGGTGGGTTGGGTAGGATGGATGGCTGGATGAATGGGTGGGTTGGGTAGGATGGATGGGTGGATGGATGGGTGGATGGATGGGTGGATGGATGGATAGATGGATGAATGGATGGATGGATAGATGGATGAATGGATGGATGGGTGGGGTGGGGTGGGTTGGGTTGGGTAGGATGGATGGATGGGTGGGGTGGGTTGGGTAGGATGGATGGATGGATGGGTGGATGGATGGATGAATGGATGGGTGGGTCGGGTAGGATGGATGGATGGATGGATGGATGGATGGGTGAGTCGGGTTGGATGGATGGATGGATAGATGGATGGATGGATTGATTGTAGTTCCTAATTAAGGGCATTTTATCCAGTACTGGCACTAAGAACCTGCCCTACCTATTTTAAGATGTGTGAACCATTTTTAATTCAGTCACAGAAAGAAACTTCACATAAACTCCTGAACTTAGAGCAGTCTAAAACTGCCTTTGACCAACCGGGTGGCATAACTGACGACTTGACTTCAAACTGATTTGGCAAATGTTCAGTGCCACTTGCCTTCATGACTTCACAGCTAATGAATTTATTAAAAATTAAACACTTGTAGAAATATTAAATGTCAGATTTTAACTCTGGACTTTTTGCTAGGGTTTGTATTATTATGTAACAGTGCTTTGCAAACTATTGGCTTCTATTAAATGTTTAATAAGTATAGGTCCAACCCTGAATCAGAAAAAGTTGCTGCACTCATTATGAAGTAATGGCTGCAGTTGAAAAGGGTACGAGTACTAGACTGGCCTGCCAGAGAGAATGTGTATAGAATATTAAAAAAACCCTACTGTCCTACTATCATCTGTGCCAAAATGCCTTTTTTAAGCCACATTACAGAGTGATAAATGTTTTACCGTCCCAACTTTATTTGGAATGTGTTGCAGGCCTGAAATGCAGGAATGGATGTATCTATAATGCCAAGCGTATCATATTTGATACATAAGTTTTAGAAACCTCTACAGATGCAAGTGTACACTTAGATACATGTCTTCTGTCCCCTGGTCGATTATTCATGTACTGCATGCACCAGAGGAGCTTTACCTGAGACATCCATAAAGGCCGTAGTAAACTGGTGACCTACCTGTGGTTTTGCATGAATGTTTTGTTTAACCATTTTTGTGAAATGTAAGGATTCATGCAGCTTATAAGTACTTGATATTTTGTAATTTATTTTGTTGTAAAATTGTGTTCAATATGTGTGTATCAAATTATATACAGCAGGTATATATGATTATTTTATCCATTTCATGCATTATAAATTCCGTAAAGCAACATACACTGTTTAATTATACTGTATATGGAAAGTAATTAGATGGAATTAGAATAGAAATTGACATATTTATAGCCTATATTATAATTTTTATAAATGCAACCTGCTGACCCTGAAGATGGCACACTGTCACAGTGACAGTAATCAATGTTTGTGTCAAAAAAAATAAAGGAAATTAAGTGGTTAAAATATGTTCTGTACATTTTTGTATGTTAAAAAACAATAAATAAATAAAAAAAGCCTGATGTATCAAATATGCTACACGTGTACATTTGGTGGCACACCAGTAATTAGTGTCTGTGTCAAAAAATAAAGGAAATTAAGGGGTTAAAAATTATGTTCTGTACATTTCTGTATGTTAAAAAACAATAAATAAATAAAAAAAGCCTGATGTATCAAATATGCTACACGTGTACATTTGGTGGCACACCAGTAATCAATGTCTGTGTCAAAAAGACTAAAGGAAATTCAAAGTTTAAGGGGTTAAAAATTCTGTTCTGTACATTTTTGTGTGTTAAAAAAACAATAAATAAATAAAAAAGCCTGATGTATCAAATATGCTACAAAACAAAACTCATATATGCAAAGTGTTATTTAATTTCTTTCTTTTTTGTATTCAACAGAGGGTCACATAAACACATTTTCTATACTCTCCCAACATTTTCTGATTTGGGGTTGTAGTATAAACGCTGTGCTTTAGCGTGGTTCACTGGGCACTGGGCACTGGGCTCAAGGTGTGGACACATTCTGGACAACAGGGTGTCAATTCATTGCAGGGCTTCACACACATTCAGTCATTCACGAGCAGTTCTTTATTTCTAAATGAGAAAAAGGATCTGTCCAGATTTTATGCGTTGATCTCACTCAAGATATCGTGTATGACAGTAGTTTGTAACGTCGACTGGCGAATTTCCTAAGCAAACAACTGTGGCTAAAGCAGTCATGTTACCATGGTAACAAGTTTTCAGTGCTTTTTTCAAGTTTGATAAAGCCCCGGAGTTGCAAATAAATGATGCACACTGTCCTCTTTATTACCCGCTCGCTAGAAAAGCTTTTTTAATCAAAACCAAAAGTCCAAAAAGGATAAAAAAGCAGTGATGTGTAATTGTCTTGTGCAAATCCACTTCATTTACATTTAGAACATTTAGCAGACGCTCTCATCCAAAGTGACACCATACAATCCAAGCAAATAAAAGAAACGTAACAGTGGTAGGGCTTGAACCAGCAACCTACTAATAACAAGTCCAATTGCTTAACTGCTGAGCTATATGATATAAGACAATTCTTGATTTGATGCCTATGCTACATTTTAAAAGAGTTGGGACAGTGGCAATAAAGGACTGGGAAGTTAGTGGAGATACTGTATCAGAAACGCCTACTCTTCCAGAACGTTCCACAGGCGAACAGGTGAGAAGGGAACAGGTTATGCCATCATGATTCATTATGAGGAGCAGTAATGAAAGCCAATATTGTGTGATTGCAAGGAATTTAGGGATTTTATCATGTACAGCCTGTAACTATAACTATATATATATACCAATCAGCCATAACATTAAAACCACCTCCTTGTTTCTCCACTCACTGTCCATTTTATCAGCTCCACTTACCATATAGAAGCACTTTGTAGTTCTACAATTACTGACTGTAGTCCATCTGTTTCTCTGCATGCTTTGTTACCCCCCTTTCATGCTGTTCTTCAATGGTCAGGACCCCCACAGGACCACCACAGAGCAGGTATTATTTAGGTGGAGGATCATTCTCAGCACTGCAGTGACACTGACATGGTGGTGGTGTGTTAGTGTGTGTTGGTATGAGTGGATCAGACACAGCAACGCTGATGGAGTTTTAAAACTCCTCACTGTCATTGCTTGACTGAGAATAGTCCACCAACCAAAAATATCCAGCCAACAGCGCCCCGTGGGCAGCGTCCCGTGACCACTGATGAAGGTCTAGAAGATGACCAACTCAAACAGCAGCAATAGATGAGCGATCGTCTCTGACTTTACATCTACAAGGTGGACCAACTAGGTAGGAGTGTCTAATAGAGTGGACAGTGAGTGGAGTGGAGTAGAGAAATATATGTAATACTACAAAGAGCTTCTATATGGTAAGTGGAGCTGATAAAATGGACAGTGAGTGTAGAAACAAGGAGGTGGTTTTAATGTTATGGCTGATCAGTGTATCTGTATGAATGCAAGCCCATGCTATCAAAAGAATTGTATGAATTGATGCTGGCCATGAAAGCCTGGCTCATGAAAGATGTTCAAATTTATCCCAAATGTGTTTAATGGGGTTGAGGTCAGGGCTCCATGTACATCAGTAGAGTTCCTCCACACCAGATTTGTTGAACCATGTCTTTCAAACTGTCCTAAACTCATTTGTTTAGTGAGAGACCTCATATCATATACTTACTGGTCATAAAGCTCCATATTCGAAAGGTGGTCCATTTGTAAATAAACAGTATTTTTATCACAGGAGGGAAGGAAAACATTATTGATGCACTAAGCAATTATGTGCAAACCTTTATAGTAAGTGGAAGCATAAATAATGCATCTGGTTTTGATTCAAAGGCTGCCTGATGATTAGGTTTAAGGCTTCATAAAGGAAGCTGAATAGTCAGTGAGAAACACAGGGTTAGCTTGCCTCCTAGTGGATTAAGTTGGTAACACTCAAAGGGTCAAAAGAATTAAAAGAAATTTAAGCCAGGGAACCTATTTCTGAAGATTTACATACTGTATAATGATCAGCCATACCATTAAAACCACCTCACTGTTTCTACACTCACTGTCCACTTTATCAGCTCCACTTACCATATAGGAGAACTTTGTAGTTCTTCAATGGTTAGGACCCCCACAGAGCAGGTATTATTCAGGTGGTGGATCATTCTCAGCACTGCAGTGACAATGACATGGTGGTGGTGTGTTAGTGTGTGTTGTGCTGGTATGAGTGGATCAGACACAGCAGCGCTGCTGGAGTTTTTAAATACCGTGTCCACTCACTGTCCACTCTATTAGACACTCCTACCTAGTTGGTCCACCTTGTAGATTGCTCATCTATTGCTGCTGTTTGAGTTGGTCATCTTCTAGATCTTCATCAGCGGTCACAGGACGCTGCCCACGGGTGCTGTTGGCTGGATATTTTCAGTTGGTGGACTATTCTCAGTCCAGCAGTGACAGTGAGGTGTTTAAAAACTCCATCAGCATTACTGTGTCTTATCCACTCATACCAGCACAACACACACTAACACACCACCACCATGTCAGTGTCACTGCAGTGCTGAGAATGATCCACCACCCAAATAATACCTACTCTGTAGTGGTCCTGGAAGAGACCTGCCATTGAAGAACAGCATGAAAGGGGGCTAACGAAGCATGCAGAGAAACAGATGGACTACAGTCAGTAATTGTAGAACTACAAAGTGCTTATATATGGTAAAAATGGACAGTGAGTGTAGAAACAAGGAGGTGGTTTTAATGTTATTGTTGATCAGTGTATATCTGCGTGTTTGTAGGAGGTAGAAGGAAACCATAGTATCTTGAGAAAACCCACAAGACACAGACAAAACATTCCAAACTCTCTACAGACTGTGACTAGGGACCAACTGCACTGCCATGTTGCACAAACAACAATAGTAAACTGTTAAATGCTAATAAACTATTTTTTAAAATTATTTTCTAGGTGAGACCATTAAAAAGTAAAGCCAAAAATATTTAACAGGGACACGTGACTTGCTAAATTGAAAGCGTAGTTCAAAATAACTACATTTCACTACATATTCACTCACCCATCCAAATAATTGAATTCAGGTGTTCCAATCACTTCCATGGCCACAGGTGTATGAAACCAAGCACCTAGGCATGCAGACTGCTTCTACAAACATTAGTGAAAGAATGGGTTGCTCTAAGGAGCTCAGTGAATTCCAGCGTGGTACCGTGATAGGATGCCACCTTACTGGACCTTAACATACCTTACTGGACTTTTAAAAACCTTACTAAGCCTTAACAGACCTTACTAAAGCTTAACAGACCTTACTAAACCTTAACATACCTTACTGGACCTTAACATACCTTACTAACATACCTTACTGGACCTTAACATACCTTACTGGACCTTTACAGACCTTACTAAACCTTAAAAGACCTTACTGGACCTTAACATACCTTACTGGTCCTTTACAGAGCTTACTAAACCTTAACAGACCTTACTGGAACTTAACAGACCTTACTAAACCTTAACAGACATTACTGGACCTTAACATACCTTACTGGACCTTAACACACCTTACTGGACCTTAACAAACCTTTCTGGACCTTTACAGACCTTTCTGGACCTTTACAGACCTTACTAAACCTTAACAGACCTTACTCTAACTTAAAAAACATTACTGGACCTTAACATACCTTACTGGACCTTAACATACCTTACTGGACCTTAACAGATTTTACTGGACCTTAACAGACCTTACTGGACCTCAACAGACTTTACTGGACCTTAACAGACCTTACTGGACCTTAAAAGACCTTACTAAACCTTAACAAACCTTACTGGACATTAACAGACCTTACTAAACCATAACAGACCTTACTTGACCTTAACATACCTTATTGGACCTTTACAGACCTCAGTAAACCTTGACAGACCTCACTGGACCTTAACATACCTTACTGGACCTTTACAGACCTTACTGGACCTTAACAGACCTTGCTGGACCTTAACAGACCTTAATGGACCTTAACATACCTTACTACACCTTAACAGACCTTACTTAACCTTAACATACCTTACTGGACCTTTACAGACATTACTTAACCTTAAAAGACCTTACTAAACCTTAACAGACCTTACTGGACCTAAACAGACCTTACTAAACCTTATAAGACCTTACTAAACCTTAAAATACCTTACTGGAACTTTACAGACCTTACTGGACCTTAACAGACCTTACTGGACCTTAACATACCTTACTGGACCTTTACAGACCTTACTAAACCTTAACAGACCTTACTGGATTTTAACATACCTTACTGGACCTTTACAAACCTTACTAAACCTTAACAGATCTTACTGGACCTTTACAGACCTTACTAAACCTTAACAGACCTTACTAAACACTAACAGACCTTACTAAACCTTAACAGACCTTACTGGACCTTAACAGACCTTACTAAACCTTAACAGACATTACTGGACCTTTAAAGACCTTACTGGACCTTTACAGACATTACTGGACCTTAACAGACCTTACTGGACCTTAAAAGACCATAATGGACCTTAACAGACCTTACTGGACCTTAACAGACCTTACTGGACATTAACAGACCTTACTGGACCTTTACAGACCTTACTAAACCTTAACAAACCTTACTAAACCTTAAAATACCTTACTGGACCTTTACAGACCTTACTAAACCTTAACAAACCTTACTGGACCTTAACAGACCTTACTAGACCTTAACATACCTTACTGGACCTTTACAGACGTTACTAAACCTTAACAGACCTTACTGGATTTTAACATACCTTACTGGACCTTTACAAACCTTACTAAACCTCAACAGACCTTACTGGACCTTAACATACCTTACTGGACCTTTACAGACCTTACTAAACCTTAACAGACCTTACTTGACCTTAACATACATTACTGGACCTTTACAGACCTTACTAAACCTTTACAGACGTTATTGGACCTTAACATACCTTAATAAACCTTAACATACCTTACTGCACCTTAACAGACCTTACTAAACCTTAACAGACCTTACTGGACCTTTACAGACCTTACTAAACCTTAACAGACTCTACTAAACCTTAATAGACCTTACTGGACCTTAACAGACCTTACTAAACCCTAACAGACCTTACTAAACCTAAACAGACCTTATTAAACCTTAACAGACCTTATTAAACCTTAACATACCTTACTAAACCTTAACAAACCATAATAAACCTTAACAGACCTTACTGGACCTTGACAGACCTTATTGGACCTTAACAGACCTTACTAAACCTTAACAGACCTTACTAAACCTTAAAATACCTTAGTGGACCTTTACAGACCTTACTAAACCTTAACAGACCTTACTGGATTTTAACATACCTTACCGGACCTTTACAAACCTTAATAAAACCTTAACAGACCTTACTGGACCTTAACATACCTTAATGGACCTTTACAGACCTTACTAAACCTTAACAGACCTTACTAAACCTTTACAGACCTTACTGGACCTTTACAGACGTTACTGGACCTTAACAGACCTTACTAAATCTAAACATACCTTACTGGACCTTTACGGACCTTAATGGACCTTTACAGACCTTACTAAACCTTAACAGACCTTACTAAACTTTAACAGACCTTACTAAACCTTAACAGACCTTACTGGACCTTAACATACCTTACTGGACCTTTACAGACCTTACTGGACCCTAACATACCTTACTGGAACCTTTACAGGACTTACTAAACCTTAACAGACCTTACTGGACCTTTACAGACCTTACTGGACCTTAACATACCTTACTGGACCTATACAGACTCTACTAAACCTTAACAGACTTTAATGGACTTCAACAGACCTTACTAAACCTTAACAGACCTTACTGGACCTTAACAGACCTTACTGGACATTAAAAGACCTTAATAAACCTTAACAGACATTACTAAACCTTAGCATATCTTACTGGACCTTTACAGACCTTACTTAACCTTAACAGACCTAACTGGACCTTAACAGACCTTACTAAACCTTAACAGGACTTACTGGACCTTAACAGACATTACTGGACCTTAACAGACCTTACTAAACCTTAACAGACCTTACTGGACCTTAACATACCTTACTGGACCTTTACGGACCCTAATGGATCTTAACATACCTTACTGGACCTTAACATACCTTACTGGACCTTTACAGACCTTACTAAACCTTAACAGACCTTACTAAACCTTAACAAACCTTACTGGTCCTTTACAGAGCTTACTAAACCTTAACAGACCTTACTAAACATTAACAAACCGTATTTGTTTTTTACAGAGCTTACTAAACCTTAATCAGAATCAGAATCAGAATCAGAATCGGGCTTTATTGGCCA